>NW_018408851.1:890818-932523 GCF_002113885.1 Mizuhopecten yessoensis | reverse complement strand
GTATATACATGACCCATTACTTGTGAACAATAACTCCTTGTGCCAATGTATTTATTCTGGTCATATATTTAGCATTTCAATATGTCTTCCATCATCCACGAGAAGCAAAACTTTCTGCCAGTCATTTATGGATAAATACATGTACAGTACTGTACTGATATTTTAACATTCAAACATTTATACATATATTCATACATGTATGCACATATGGAGTTATATATGTTTTGATAAATACATTTTCTTTTAGAAATAGATTCGAGTCTCAATCTGAAACAGCTGGTACTACACTTACTTTACAATCCACAACTTTCATTATACCTCAGTCACGCCTGTAACATTGCCAGTCTTCAAGCAGATCAGGACATATATGTACATGAGTGGATATTATAATTTTGACAAAACAATTCCATGTCTGTTGGGATGTTTCACATATATATGTGAATAGTGAACTAAAAGCATGCAAGGTCATATAATCATAAACGTTCATAGTAATGCAATGACAAAAACATTTATACTCTGTAATATTTGTTTACCCTCAATATGGGTCAAGGTAATTTAATTAGTCTTTCATCACCCAAGTTTAACTTGTTACATTCAGTGTATGATTCACTTAATTTGACCTATTTGACCTTGAAAGGTGGTCAAGGTCATTTAATTTGATTATAATTGAACAATTGCAAGCAAAACACATGCCAAACATTCGGCTTATTTGTTCTTCAGAAGAAATGACATTTTATTACTTTAAATTCAAACATTGAATTTAAATACTGGCTTAGTTCATTACAACTTGAACAATTTAAATAGTCCAACTCGAGCTCTTTCATCATCAGCAAGCCACAAGATAAACCAAATGACCCAAGGCTATATGGTTCCTGAGAAGAAGTTGATGATCAAAAGTATAAAACTCACATGAACTGGTAGTTGGAGATCATTTGCATAATAATTGGACGTGGTAAGTATTATTTTTGATATAAAAGTATAAAACTCACATGCACGTGGAGACAAACTTGCCCAAAAACTTTAACCTCAAATTTAACTAAGTCCAATTAAGCTGCTTTTGGCCCTTTAAATATGAAAATATGGTCCCGCACATAGCTTACCCTCGATATAAATGACTTCAACTCATAAAAGACAACTGTGTATTAATTATTGAGTGTGATGATACAACACTGTCTGGAAAAAACTTGCCCAAAAACTTTAACCTCAGAAAGTGGGAGAAAGACGCCGGGGTGACTACATTAGCCCCCATAGCTATTATCCAAATAGGCGAGCTAAAAATGGGGAAGAAAGTCCAATACATAAATGACCAGTAGCCATTCAAGTTCTCAATACACTGAAGACAATAAATTAAAGGTGAGTTAGAAATGTCAAACTATTTTGGTGACATCTGCATAACAACTGATAACTATATGTGCAAACAGTCTTTGGGCCAGCTGTCTGAAATGACTTCCATTTTTGTAAATTCCTGAAGTCACCTTGTAAGTATATACGTACCAGTACCTTGCTTTTAATGATCACTATGCCTAACAAGTCACATGGGTCACAGATGAAATGTTACATGCATCATCTCCAATATTTCATCTTTCATGTATTCACTCATGCCACTGGGAGAACATTTATGAGACCTCTTGAATGACAATATTTATAGGCATTCATTGATATCAACTAATTGGATAGTAGTGATTTTGTTTTTGTATATTGTCTACAACTTCAGATGTAACTCCATTACTCTTTACCACAAAACTCAATCACCAGAATATTATCTTGTAGTGATTCACAAAGTGATCCAGAAATTAAGTTACATGAGAACAAAGCTGGTGGCATGCTGCAGGGGATTATGGAGAGATGTATGACGCCATTTTGTAGTAAGCTCCTATTTCCATGGTGACCAGTTTGATGCCTGGCTAGATTACTTATTTCATCTCCAGCCGTAACAACAACTAATTTTCCGGTCAGAGGAACGTGATATTAAAATGTCACACCATTTAACCAACTAATTGTATCTCAGTCTTTTTTGGACCAAATTATGATAGTCGTAACCTTCTAACATGATTACAGTGTTTCGAGAGAATCAATATTACAGTATAGGGTCGGCTTGGGTCCAATGGTCTACCATCCAATCACTGCAGTACTGTAATGGACCAATGATCCTCATACCTACGGTATATACTGTATAGCGCTTTAAAATTCCCGGGTCAATGTCTGCGGTATCGTATTCAGTATATTCGCGGTTGCTTTAATTTCGCTGTGCATCCGAATCCCAAGTGTCGTGCAAAGTATTTTGAGTGTCATCATTTAAGGGTAACACCTCAAAATACAGGTAAACCATTTGCAAACACTGATCCCGAGCGTCGTCATCCGCCAGTGACTTCACTCGAAAGAATTAATCATCTACTGTATACACATAAATATGTTGTGGCCACTTAATTATATGTAAGTGTTTTTTTTAACATGGACTGCCCAGTTGTCCGGTGATAATCTGATTTGAGTTTATTTTACCTTGCATAACAGCGTTTAGTATTTTCAACATGTTGTGATAGGCTCTGTAAAAGTGGTTAACATTTTTGATAATTGCGCTGGTGTTTAGAATTTGCGGATATTAGTCAAAGCGTGAATATAGCGAAATTAAAATCCCCGCGAAATATAACCGCTATACAGTAGTCTTAACTGTGCATACATCACATAACATCTGTTATATACAGAATATGTATACAGTTCCCATCCACAATGTTACCCGTTTGATTCATGCATATGGAGACCAATATTATCACTTGGAATTGAGTACAACTTATTCACCACACAGGTTCATTGTGTAATGTACAGTGGGTGGGAACTTCACTTATTCTGATTCAGGGCTTTTTCTTATTATTTTGGGAGTGTGGAGCATATGTAGTTTTTGAAAACTTAGGGAAACACATACATGCCAGATCTCACGGCGTGAGGCAAAATCTCACGGATTTTCATCCCTGCTAAAGTCTTACGGCATGGGACATGAATTTACGGAAGTCCTCAAAGCCTCACGGTTTTTAATAATCGATTGGTGAACCATTTTCCTGTTGTTGTTTACTCGAAGTTTTAACAATGTTATCAGCGATAAATCATGATAGCTCTCAAGTAGCGGTCATGTGATCAATTTGTATGCAAGAGCTCGTTCGATAACTTCTGGAAAATGTTACTGGTGTCGGTGAAATTGTCATTATATTTCGGTGTCTTTTACAATAAGTAATCTATTCAATTCCGTGATACTAGCAGACTGCCCGACACTCTTAGTCTTAGCCACAGCGTGACGGTGTCGGCTTCACCATCAAAACTTTACCTCGAAGTCAGTAGAATTAGCACAACAAATGTTTCTGTCATGTTTGTTAAGTTAGTTCATTGCTTAACACTTTGAAAAATACAATGTTATGGAAAATTGCAGAAAAGACATTATTAGAACACAAATGAAGATAAGACAGTAAACAATTAGAAGTTCAGCTTTAGAAAATCTATACATATCAACACTGAAAAAACGTTGTCTTGCTGAGGGTGGCAATCTCTCCTTCGACAAGTGATAGTTCCTCGAAAACTGTTGTACAAGCTTGCCCTAAATGTCTTGCTTTTATCTTTTTTTATTGTATTTTTTTCTGTCTTTCCATTATGGCCTTAGTTTATGTATATGTAATCGGTGCCCTTTTAAGTTTGTGTAGATGTAATCTAGAAATTTCTTGTTATTTAGCATTACTATTGTATCGTTTATGTCCTGATCTACCAAAGTTTTTGTTAAGAGCTCGAGGTGGGTCAAGGAGGGAAAAGAATCAATTAATATGTAGCTAGGTATGCATATTGTTTGTGGGATATGAATGTTCTAAGTATTTTGTTACCTTGACAAAGGCTTGGTTCTGACCCCGAATTCTACAACCTTGGGCAAGAACATCCATATCTAACATATACGTACATACAACGTATGCTAGACTCTATTAAAATCATGTTGTAATATATACCGAAACAACATTGGGAAAACGTTGAAATTTAAGGCTTTTCACAACACATTTGTGCAATGGAAACCATCACTGTTACTATTTGGAAAGATTCTTTTCTTTCAGACATATATGATAAGTATAACTTACGTGCTGGTATAATAACCTAGCACTATCGCATCATCATCTAATATCCTGGCTACATTAGGGTATACATCACCTCCACTCCCACTCCCTACCCCGGAGGCACACAGCAGACAGACAATTATATGTATACAAAACAGCCATGGAGTTTGATTAGTTTTACAGGTTTCAATAGCTAAAACCAAAAGAACACCATATCAGTTTTCACTCATTCTATTCAAGTGTCTTTCAGATAATTCCCTGGAATTATTTTTGGATGGGCAGCTAATTAATTATGTGAATGTTTTGATATTGCACCCATTTTCAACTAATGTTTTTTTACCTGTACATTTTGTATGTTACATTACTGCATCATTAATGTCATATCTCTGTGACCAAAATTGTCAATCAGTAACAAATTTGTTTATTATCTGTATTATTTATTGTCCTATTGGTTTATTCAATAAACTTTGCTGAAGCACAAATTGACCCCATGATGCTCCCACTACACCGGGATCTGAATGTTCAAAACTCTTGATGCAGATCTCAGAAAGATATAGTCTATGTCTTTGTGTCTGGTATTGGTTTTCTACCCCAGACTTCAGATGCTAAAAGGTAAATTAGAGTTTAGTTTAACCAATGGTTATAAAACATTTTAAAATTTACAACAAAATCAAAAACATCTGACATATCATTGCTGTAGAATTGTTGAGACAGATTAGATTGATGTGCTTTGAGGATTTATTTTGCTTTGAAAGTTCTTTTTTTCTGGGTTTCATGTTTTGTAATCACTATTGGTGCCAATTGATCCTGACTGAATGGTTTAATTGTGAATTGTACGTAAATACTTTTTCATAGTACATGTATATCAATGGATTTGTAAATACCGGCCGAGAACAGTTCAACAGTCCTTATATTATAGGCAGCTGGATGGTTCCCATATTTATACAGCTTGTACCAGATATCATGACTGGCCGAGTTTATAAAGCACCACCATACACGATTTCAAGATTTTTATTTCTCTCAGACATACAAAGTATGTTAACAAGAGGTCAAATTGTATGTATTGACAGGCATTGTACATGGCAGACAACAGGTAAAATGTAGGTGATACACTGTATATAGAAGGGGTCAACGTATGGTCAAGACAACATCTTACGACACAATGTTGTTGTTGAAAGGTTTTTGTACAAAGGAATTGGAAGATTAGCTACAATAACCCATCCAGGTCATGATTCCTCATTAGCATTTTAAAATTGTCGAATTATATGGAGAACCAAAGCAGCCCAAGGACACCAATTCCAATCTCCAAACATAAAGGAAGAGGACAATACATACGAAACAGGATACAACCAGACTAGCAGGATACAATACAAATCTCTTCCCATTCACATACATCAAATACATGTAAACTTAACAAATAGTTTGGAAATAAAGTATGAGTGAATGGTTAATGAAAAGATCCATTCAAACAACAGAGACTGTGAAATTCAGAAAAGTAGCGAAATTTGATATAACCTGTTAGTTTCATCAAATTCAGTTATAACTGCAAAGAAGAATTCCACTCTGACAGAGTTTCTTGACTTGGAGTATTCCCCCTTCTAAATAGAAGATGAAGTAACCTAAAGGAGATTTTCTGGCTAAGAGAAAGTTTCCCTGGTAAATTATTTGTCATACATTTTGTATGCTTTGTTCGTGGCCAATAAATTAGACACTCCTTTTCAAACTGTGTTTTTTTCAATCCTGTATGGCAGCATTGGAAAAGTGTAGGGTTTGAAATGTGACACTCTCAAGTTTGACCCCTGATTTTTTTTTATTTTCTTTTTAATTTCTGTTTTCTTTTCTTTTAGTGATTGATTCAAGGTCATTTATTGGATTCTTTACTACAGCATGCTGCAGGCTTATTACACTGTAGACCTTTTATAGTTACAAGGTAGATCAAGAAAAGATGATGACAGTCGTACAATAGTTTTCACACCACTACAAGATAAATTTCATTCTGAAATTATAATTAAACTTAGCACCAGCAATGATTCTACATCATGGGCAAATAACGATTTTTTTCAAATAAATCATTACTGTCTATTCCCTCTGTCCAGGACATCAGTAACATCTCCGATAACATTATTGTGTGGGTGTCAGCTGTGTTAAGCCACATTTAATTTATCAGGCACATATCTCTTGGATACCATGTAACTGGTTACTGGGTACTCCAACATTTAAGATCTAAAATTGCAATTTTGATTTCAGAATCCATCGACAGACACCTATATGTTACCATGACAACTTCCAAAATCAATTTAATTTCCCAGCAAGCAAAGTAATGTGAGGAATAACTTGGTAAATGTTTGTTGGTATGGCTTGATAATTCCCATTATTAGTCTGCATTGTGTTGTCTGCCATCTTGGCCGGGAATAGGTGATGGATATAAGTGAGTTTGGGAGCAGTACAGAAATTGTGATAAAATTGATATTGATTGACCCAGATAAACAGAATCACTAGTAGCAGTAAATAGTCCTGACACAGCCCTTAGGGTTGTACAATTGTGTACTGTATCCATTGTCATACATGTACATCTAAGAGCTGAATTGCTTACCACCCATGAACAGTTATAAGTCTAAATGGTGACTATATATAATTTCAATATCAACCTTTGAATTTCATTAGGTAGATATATGGTCTGAAGCACCCACAATTTGTACTGTTTTATCAAACAACAAGTTGTAAGCAAAGGCCATGGTGTTACATGTGTACCGGTATATGTAACTGCCTTCAATCATATGCACATGTGCTTTGTGAATAATTTCGGCAAAGAAATACAAAGATACTGTGATTGCTTCAAACTGAACTGAACTGAAATTTATATTTGACAGATTTTCCAAAATTAACTTGATTTCTTTATATCTATATTGAAATTAGTTGCTTTCATAATCCAACTCTTGTGCAGGTCAACGTCCAACTGAGGTCCGTTACATTTGTAAAAGAATCCCCATGATAAATAACCACCATTATCTATTGAATAATTGTTGAACTATAGCTAGCTATGATGTATGGTTTATGTCTAAAACTATTGTTATCCTAATAGTATCATTTATCACAAAATGAATAACAATGGGAGTATAACCGCTCATTAATAATGATAAAATATATTGTTAATATACAAAGATGCTACAAGGACGAAAATGGACTTAATCTATTGATTAGTTTACAGTGAAGTCTGAATAAGCATTATGACACAATTAGTACAATATACATTGTACATAACAGTTTATGGTGTTTCAGTATTGATCCTAGGTTAAAAATGACCCTGATTACTGACGATGCCATCTATAAAACTACAATATCATACTCTAATGATGAGGAATGGATCTCAAAGGACAGCAATAATAGGTTAGATATTGTATGTAGACGTGACATACAAATTGTGTAAGTCATGTTCACCAGATACCTAAAGAACAATAACCCAGTAGCTGATCACCACATCAGACCTAATATGTACTTATATTAGGGAAAATGATAATGTCATACAAGCTGTTTTCTTCTATATAATCATTATCTATAAAGGTGAGGTCATCAATCCAACTGATAAAATATCCTTCATGAGTTTAAACTTATAAGCAACAACTTGATCATTATAATACTTGTTAGAATTTGTGGAGGTGGATAGGGAGTGAGTGAGTCTCATTAGAGCAAGGTGTTGAGTTACCAAATAGCACACTAGCACATAAGACATAACTTTTCAAAACATTTTGGGACGACCTGCAATCTTTTTTGTTTTTAGTTAATTCAGGTATGACTTCTTTCAATGTGCCCACTGCTTCTATAAGTGCTAACTAGGGTATACGTATAGCAGTTCTAACGGTTATACGATCTAACACATAATATACATGTGCTACCATGTACATAACAGTTACAGCTGTTTCTATATTCATCTGTTGATGACGACAAAAAAAATAGTGATATCAACAGTCGCTTTTCCATATATAAATGAAGGCTTCGGGAATAAAATGTATTGAAATACAGCCCACTCGTATCAAATAATCTAGCAATTATTACTTGTTGTTATAATTAGCCAGAGTGTATGAATGTAATAAAATCCTGAAATGTTGTAGACTGTATCTTAAATACACACATATATATATATTAATTCATACATGTGTTTTTGCAATTAACCATTTGATCGTGTACCTATTACATTCCTCGTGTATTAAGGATTACATGAAGGTCCAGTATTGGCCATATATATCGCATGGCCCTGATCAGGGATTCACCACAGGTCTGTAGATCCATTACCACAACACATACAGATCTATAGACCACATTTTTATGTATATATCTATTCAGCACTGCCTGACATTGGATAGTGTTTGTAATGGTATACAGGTAACTTGTTGAATACACAACATACATACAAATTGTATACCTGATTACAATTTCACTGAACATTCCCTCATCCTACGTGTATTTACCAGTAACACAACATACATAATCTTCATGCTTGTCACGACCCTCGCTAATTCTGTGCAAAAAGACAGTGTATGTTTATGATGTTATTAACACCTAACATAACTCATTCTTGTATCTTTATAAGCACTGGTTATATAATTATTCACATGTGTATAATTTGCTGACACAGGTATGCATGTGTGTGTGTTACAGATGTATTGTGTTCTGTTTGTAGTGGGACCATGCTTCCAACAGTATCATTTATAGTGCCACCTCACTTGAATGCTACAGCACAGATACTGCAACATCCACCCGAGACCAATTGATACTACAACTGGGTTGTTGGTGTTGGTGTTGTGTTGGCAGGAGAAAAACTCTTTCTCTGAATATTCCATGTGTACGACGCTTTTTGGGGATCCAACCCTGGCCATCTGCGTGGAAGGCCGGAGTGTTAACCACTCGAGCGATCCACCCATGAATCACGAACACATACACAGTACACAAACTAGTGAAGAGCAGTTGGTTTAAAATCTTAATCGATTATGGGTTCATAAAAAGAGGTAGTAACCCAATTGATGATTGATAGCATTGCATTAATATAATCAGTTTATAACTTTTTAGCACAGATCATAATTTCCCAAATAAACATTATATTTTTACGATAAGTTATTTACTATACATAATAGGTTTCTTTCTTTAATAATGAATGGATTACAACCAACTTTTATGCAGTTTTAATAAAAAAATGAATAAAAAAAATCCTTCAATCATATAATAAAACTCCTAGCAATAAATTACTTTTCAAATATCATTTACATTGTATTTATCTGACACCTGAGTTCAAACGGAATAATTTGTAATTGACAATCAGAATTGGTAAGTAAAAACCGATCAAATAGGGATTACCAGGTTGTTACGTTTGTTAATTGATATATATTTGTGATAAATGCTGTAGAAACTCTTAACCCTTTCACCACTGTCAACCATTATGGACTCATTAGTTACATTAGGGGTGAAAGGATTAAGGACCATATTTATCAGTTCATTATCACCCTACACCTGGTCCCATTATCACCCTACACCTGGTCCCATTATCACCGTACACCGGTACCTGGTCCCATTATCACCCTACACCTGGTCCTATTTTCACCCTACACCGGTACCTGGTCCCATCATCACCCTACACCGGTACCTGGTCCCATTTAATATTACCCTACACCTGGTCCCATTATCACCCTATACCGGTACCTGGTCCCATTATCACCCTACACCGGTACCTGGTTCCATTATCACCCTACACCTGGTTCCATTATCACCATACACCAGTACCTGGTCCCATCCCATTATCACCCTACACCTGGTCCCATTATCACCCTACACCTGGTCCCATTATCACCCTATACCGGTACCTGGTCCCATTATCACCCTACACCTTGTCCCATAATCACCCTACACCTGGTCCCATTATCTCCCTACACCTGGTCCCATTATCACCCTACCCCTGGTCCCATTATCACCCTATACCGGTACCTGGTCCCATTATCACCCTTCACCGGTACCTGGTTCCATTATCACCCTACACCTGGTCCCATTCTCACCCTACTCCTGGTCCCATTATCACCCTACACCGGTACCCGGTTACATTATCACCCTACACCTGGTCCCATTATCAACCTACACCTGGTCCCATTATCACCCTACCCCTGGTCCCATTATCACCCTACACCTGGCCCCATAATCACCCTACACCTGGTCCCATTATCTCCCTACACCTGGTCCCATTATCACCCTACACCGGTACCTGGTTCCATTATCCCCCTACACCTGGTCCCATTATCCCCCTACACCAGTACCTGGTCCCATCCCATTATCACCCTACACCCGGTCCCATTATCACCCTACACCTGGTCCTATTTTCACCCTACACCGGTACCTGGTCCCATCATCACCCTACACCGGTGCCTGGTCCCATTATCACCCTACACCTGGTCCCACTATCACCCTACACCTGGTCCCATTATCCCCCTACACTTGGTCCCATTATCAACCTACACAGTACATGGTCCCATTATCACCCTACACCGGTACCTGGTTCCATTATCCCCCTACACCTGGTCCCATAATCACCCTACCCCTGGTCCCATTATCACCCTACACCTGGTCCCATTATCACCCTACACTTGGTCCCATTATCAACCTACACAGTACCTGGTCCCATTATCACCCTACATCGGTACCTGGTCCCATTATCACCCTACACCTGGTCCCATTATCACCCTACACCGGTACCTGGTCCCATTATCACTAACATAGCTATTCTCTCCCAACACATGTTCAAGCTTACGTAAACATTGTACTAAAAAGTATTACACACTTCCGTATTTCAAATTTTCAGGTACATTTTTAATATATAGATAGTGCTATTTAAATATTTGAAGAAAATGATTGATAGAAATTAGAACAAATGTCTAGTGTTACACTTCACAGGGACCTGATAATTTGTTACAGCTATATTTGGACCTAAACTAAGGTGTTTAGAGTAATTTACATGTTTTGAAGTTTTTCGCAGTCATAGAGACACTTTTTGTATATTCATGAGGTTGACGTCAGCCACGTGCCGGGACTCATGGTGTGATTATATTAGCTAGACCTGCAGCCATGTTTTTACCAAAAATAACCAGCCAATCAACACATGATTCGGCACGCGGCCGACGTCAACCTCCTGAATATACAAAAAAGTGTCTCTATGTCTGCGAAAAACTTTGAAACTCGGATGTGGAAAATATTTTGGGAGGAAATGGAGATTTTGTCTGCAGAAAGAAAGTACATTTTACGTGAATATACGTACATCAAGTTTAACTAGAAATGTGTTTTTTGATGCAAGAAAGCTAAGTAAGTCTGTGGTCAATTTTTCGACATCTAAATCTTTCCTCCCTTCTTGTATATTATCATCATTGGGGTGGAATTTTTACCGGAAGTTGATCTCAACCCCTAAAACAAAGTAAAATTACTCTGAACACCTTAGTTTATGTCTAAATATAGCTGTAACAAATTCTCAGGTCCCTGTGTTACACTATTGTAACCTTATGATTAACATTACATAATGAGATATAAAAGGATTTTATCTATCATTATGACCTATGACCTTTCTAAATGTATGATAGCTGTATGTCCCTTTATGTCTCATTATGTAATGTTAATCATTGCATACAATAGTCCCCTGACACAACATCTGTTAGTTCTGACTTTTGTGTAACACCAATAATGTAGTCTGTACACTATACTGACTCAATTAATGATACTCTATAACTAACATGCATGGCAGACCATCACTATGACCGCTGTCTGCTATAAATTGGTCAGCTGTACTTTGATTTTATCACCCAGTAACAGCTACCTGGTGTAATAACGACATTAATTATTGTAGATGTATTTACAGTTAAATCCATCACTGGTTATTTGCTGATCAATAATATTGACTGATTTGTTTTTTGTACACAATAACATTTTATATACCTTTCATGCTGCTGGTCAAATTTAACAACTTTAGATGAAAATGGAAATGTACAGCATTATTGAACTTGTGTATTTCTACAATTTCTTCATATTGAAATATTAAATTGTTTTGAAATAGCCTTTTTTATATGAAATCTATAGCGTTGTGATTCAGGGATTTAACTGTAACAGGTTATTCTGACTACATTTTTGTTGTCAGATATACAGAAAATATATAATGACATTTTAACATAGGAACTCTTGGAATGTCACCTTTTCTGGGCCGGAATGCTCCCCTTTATAGCTGCACTGTCACTGACATCCAATGTAGGATTTTTATACATTGTAATATTAATTTTACATTGTTATTTTCATATATATAAGTATTTTGTATTCTTAAAAATACTGAATTAGAACTACCTATGATCCAGTACTCCGCTATTAGACAACATCCAACAATAACAATGATAGTTATCTTACCTGACTAATCTGGCCAAATATTGCCAGATATTTATATTAATGTAACCTTAAACAGTGGAGGTCAATCTGTTTAACTTTTTATTTTTTAATCTTACTCTGAAAAATATGGCTGAGTGTTCACAGCATATAATTATAGATTTTGTCCATGATTTAAGGGCCAGTTAACTGTTTGTGGAAAACACAGGTGCAAATATCAAAGGCTACTACATATACTATAACAGGACTCGCACTGTCGTTAGCCAAAGTACTGCAGTATACATATAGCCATTGACTATTTTTATTTTTCCATTAGCTACTAAAAATATGATGTGGCTAATAAATTGGCTACTAGCTAGGTTGAAAATAAAATAGTATTAGTATTCCAATAATGTATATATATTGAATTGTACTTCAGGCCATATGAAAGTTTATGGACTGGTCAATCACCTAAAGAAAACTTTTAATGAACTTCAGCTTGATTTTGGTCAATACTTTAATTTCTCGGGTGTGGTTCAGCAAGATTAATAAGTTAATAAAAAAGAGAGTTTAGTAAACTTCTATATGGTCCTGACAATATACAACAGCTGTTTAATTATATATTTTTGTACATAAGTGATAATAAAAAGTGATCAAGGACCCAAGTATTTCAGTATATATGTGAACATTTTGGTGGTCACTTCAATTTTTGCTAAGAATAATTGTATATGCCAGCAGTTTGTTTTGTAATGATCTTTATATATGACAACAGTCTCTTGAAATCACCCAGATCTAGGACACATATCTGATCAAATATAATTTGGTTACAATATGGTAAAACAATCAGATTAACTTGGATAAGACAAAGAGGAAAACAACCAAATTCTGGTCCAAAAGCTATCAATTCAATCTCTGTCATACACATGCACTTTGCCAGATACATGTACATTTTGTACAACATATATATTCCCAAGTTAACTACAAATTTACATGTAATTCAGTGTTTGGTAACACAACACCTTAATTCCCATCTGCTGTTGTAACATGTCAGCAACTGTATGAGTATGGAAGCAGCTGAAAATGATAGTCTAATATAAGATGATTAACACATTGTGATTATGTCCATGACATGTACAGCTGTGTGTCAAGTCAGAAGCTCGTATAGTGTTTCCTGGGTTTTGTTCAGCAATATGAGCTTATATACCAGGATTTCAAAACCATGGCAGCACTTGTACTTGGACAATTACAAATGCTTTTGGGTCAAATTATGTTTCTTTTGTCCCAGATTAACAAATTTCTAGCCTTTTAATTACAGCCACACAAACCTTTCATTCAATTGTCTTACACATTTTTCAAAGTTTGTGAATCCTGCTATTTCATTTTGAATATTCTCATTTTAAGCATAATGTGGTGCCACCATCTTCCGGGTTTGCTTATTTACCCTTTAAGATGAAACATCTATGTAGACCCTATGACTCTGTATGCGACCCGAGTGGACTCTTTTTAATTCAGTTATATAATGAATTTCAGTTTAAAAGTTGAAGCCTGGGCCTTGGGTATTTTAAAGTTGAAATCTGGGCCTTATAGTAGACTATAGGGACATGTGTTTGACACTGGAATATGATTTAAGCTCTTGTAAAGGAGTACACCACTATTTTCTCCATTAGTCATTTAGTGATAAATTAAGGCAACTATCTTTGGAATGGTCATTTGCTTGAAATATGTTGCTGGGTGCATTATGCGTACGATCATGCGGTTTTATACTCCTTGATGTTTCAGTGCAGTGGTGTTTTACAACTAACCTTGACAGTGTTTTATTTAGGGAAACAGATACATGTTATTGTATCCGAGTTCTTGACTTATGCATTTTTCCTGTCCAACTCCTTCACATTTTGAATGAAAAAAATAAATAAAAAAATAAAGAAAAACTGCAGGGGTAAAACTGAGGCTTTTACAATAAAACATTCATTTAACAATGTTGTCATCATGAGTTAAAACTGCACAGCATCAAAACGACTGAATGTTGAGACACAAACTCTGAGTGGAACTCTTCTTAACAGTTGTACCTGTAATACTGCTCGATTTAAGCTCAGTCTAGGATCACGGCTCATGATATGACAATGAGGTTGCAATCCATATGGCTGTGACAAGTGACAACATTTCAGCAATAAAATACTCAGTCCACGATGTATTGTTAGGTCAATAGTTAAATGCATTTCACTCCACAGTTGAAAATTAAATGGATTTAATGCGAGTATACATCTTTAATAATAAAAATATGTCCATAATTAACCAGCATATGTTGCCATCCAGGTGGTAATTCATAAGCTATTGTCTTACACTGACAGGATGAGGTACTGTCAAAGTTTAATGATCATAAGAAAAAGAATCATCACAATAAAATTAGTTTAACAAAGAAAGAAGAGTATTTACAAATATTTGTCATATAAGCAGTGATAAATCTACATGCGAGTCCCGAGTCCTGTACTCATAGAATTTTTATGGGACTCACAGAATTTCTGAAAATGGTTAAATTTAACATTGTGGGACCCATTTTTTTAACAATACAGTTGAAAAGGACTCATTAAAATAAATTGTAGATTGATCACTGTATATTCAATATGAGGATCCTTGATAATGTTTTATTAAAGTATTCAGTTAAGAAATTATGTCGTTATTAACAGTCATTAATCGCCACAACCTAATACTGAAGCTCTCCAACAGGGCGCTGACCCGTACTTCGTGTTCAATGACAGATTCCAGAATCGCTGTCCTGTTGCAGATGATCAGCTGTCACTGTTGTGTATTGTGGTCCAGGGTGAATTCACAGTGACAGATCATCAATTATGAATTCTTACATCCAAGTAGCTAAACATCTGACAACTGGAACACTAAACCTGCTTAGTAAGGCCAATAATATAAGTTAGGCCTAATTTCAGTACCCACAGAAAGTGAAACCATGTCACGCTGCATGCTGAACTGTAATGTAGTGACATTATAAGGAGATTTCAGTGACAAGTGTTGCAGACTTACCTTCAGTTTGTGTATTTCCCTCAGAAAAGTGGCCGGAAAGGGTAACAAGTAACCCTATAATGATGAAATCAACAGACATGTTGTCTGATATAAGTGTTTAAAATCCCAATAAGGCGACTACATGGTTTTCATGTATTTGATGACGAGAGCTGAGCAAAAGTCGTCTTGTTTAGTTTCCTATTGAGAGAGAGTACAGAATCTCGTTCGTTCTCGTCACCAACGAGAGTTTGACGTCATTCACGTAAACATGACCTAAAAATGGCTTCCAGTGGAGGTGTAATCTTTGAGGTGAGAGATATTTTGATAATTTAGATATGCTTGTAAGCGTTGTCAGTTTATTTTTTTTGCCCATTTTCATCCATACCTATTTCTGTGACAAATAATATACTGATTGTACGGTATCATGGTAGGACTTTTGTGAAAACATTGGTTGAAATTGAAAGGCATGGATTAAGAATGTTAAGTGGCCAAAACATTTTATGCATCACTTTGATGAGTGTGTTCCACTATTACGAAATGATAACCACGTATCTCTCCATGCATATCTCGGTGTTTGTATTAGACGTAGATGCTACAACCTACAGTATGCTGAATAATATTAAATGTGTTATAAAGGACAGAATATTAAATATACATGAACACACATGTACCGGGAACTCGAAGTTTTATATATATAAAAAAAACGAGTGATGTTGAGTGTATGATACTTCTAGAATAGAGGTTATCGTGTAGCCATTTCCATATCATATACACTTTCATCTTGATAGCTCCATATCAGTGTGAGGGGCAGGAGGCCTTGGCTGATATGGATCAAGGGTTCCAACTTGTTTAACTGAAGGGATACATAATTCCACAATAGTTCGCAGTATGTAGTACCTAAAATATAACCTAATAGATGACTTGTCACCAAGGCCAGTAGCTGGTGCTTAACGTACACATATCAAAAAGGAAATATGTATTGCTAGACAATGATATCCACAGTCTATTCACACTGACAATCAGTAATGCTTAGAAGTGCCATTTCAGAGAGAGAAGTCAATAATAATATTAATAATCTTTATTTAACGTCGTGTACATAATATGTTCTTGGTATATGTACAATCCAGATAAGTAACAGGTAATGGGTTTTCCGTGAAATCTTCCAAATTCTCTAAGCCTGATGTACTAAGTTTCAGTGGCTAGAGGAATCATCATCGTTTTTATCATCAACAAAGGGATAATTTCTTCTTGTACCTCATCTTATAAGTTATAATTATCATTAAATCAATGTTGGAAACTTTGTCTAAGAAATTATATAGTGTTATACTAATACATGTTATAATTAACATTAAATCAATGTTGGAAACTTTGTCTAAGAAATTATATAGTGTTATACTAATACATTTTAATCCACCAAAATCAAGGTAATTACATATACTATCTCTATCAATCCATCAAAAACAGAAATCACTATATATTTATACACTTTATTAAACTTAAATTAGCACCTCATGGGGAGTTACTGACATAATCAATGACCTACATTCAGCTTAATTACGCCTTTTTTGATTGATTTTGAGTCAGGGATATTCCCAGAAATGTTGGTCCTCAACCAGTCATGTTGTGTTTAACATAGGATAGCTATTTAGTCATCACAGGTCTAGTAATCATTTGCCATTGATCACCTGTTTTCAAGGTTCCATGACAAACATTTTATTTTATGGATGCAGTCATTGATTTGCAAAAAAACCTTTTTCTGAAATACATGTCAATGTCTGGACTGTTAAATTTCATAAACAAATCAAGATTGCATGATAAAACATGTCATAGACTGACCAGATTTTATATGCCATTTTTAAAGTTTGAAAGACCGCCAGCTGAGTTGGCTGTGATTGGTGCAACTAACCTTGACTGGACTTACTGTGGACCTGTCCCCTTTGAGATGAAGGCAAACAGCCTCTGCCTTTTATCAGCCAGATTTCTGTACTTAATTTTTGATAAGGCATACCACATAATTGACAACATGAAAAAATGAAAACATAAATAAAATAGTTACAAGTAGTCATGTGTATGTCCAAAGATGGAAGGTCATATCAATTCAAGTACTTCAGAGGCTAACGAAGTGTGTGGACCACAGAGAATTTTCAAAAGCTACCAAAGATTTTCATGACATGTGAAAACCTGTTTAACACGTACATCATACATGTCTAGTTCAGATGCATTTCTTCTAACGAGAACCCCTTGCGTCCAGTCTTTAGATTGGTCAAATGACTGCTTTATTTACATTGTATGACAAGATTGGAATAATAACCTCAGATATTAATCCACAGTATGTATCTATACTGAATCTATCCAGTCTGACCCGTGTATGCTATGACAATAGATATATGGGATTAGTCCAATGAATGTGACATATGAATGCAATGTTGTTGTGATTATCACGCCTCACTTTAGAACTGTAATCCAGATAGTCCTTTGAATAAACAGCACCAGTGTACAAATTATCTGTATAGAATGATCTAAGCTCATGAACAAACTTGTTTTAAACATATTATATACAGGCCAAAAATAATAAAACATGTCTTTTATGTGTGTTGCTTAAAGGATGGATAATAAGACTTTACAGTTGTGTGTTAATTACAACAATTGAACATTGGTTTTCTAAAATTACTGAGTAAATGATCATGTTTTGTAGTGGTATACATTGCATAATCGGAGATTTGGAATGCTTGCAATTGTAGAAAGGACAATTCTAAGGACAGGGGGTTTGTTATTTTAACATCATTTTATATGTAGACTTTTAACAGTATTTATTCTAATAATGTAATTAATATAACTTCAAAAATTTAAAACATGAGGGAGAATTTATATTCATTCAATCCACATGGTGTTTCAAAGATCTGTCTATGATGAATTTAGATATATTGCTGGATATTTGTATTTACATACGTATGCAGTTTTATTCTGTCATTTACAGCTACAGCTGTGTGTTATATATAGATTATGTAATAATAATAATAAATAATATTAATTTGAGGTTCTTATATACCGCTTTATCACAACCTAGTTCATAGGTCGTCTCAAAGCGGTTCACAAATTATTATCCATGGTTATAGGGCCTTTGCAACCAGCCAATACCTTTCTCAACTCCCTGGGGAGCATATATATAACAGCCGGAGCTGCCATTTTTGGCACTAACAGCTAGCATTCAACAATTCTAGCACTGCCCAACCACATACTCATTTACAGCTGAATTGACTGGAACAAGCGGAGTAAAATATCTTGCTCAAAGATACAACACAGTGTCGTGCCCTGACTCGAACCCGCAACCCTTCGGTCACGAGCCCGGCATCCTACCATTGGACTACCGTGCCTTCATATACACTGTACAATGAATATGTACATTGTATAATTTATATTATATGATGACTATATATAAAATGTAACTATCGGTAATGTGGCAGATGTCATTCAAGATCACTGTCCTAATGATCAACATGATATCAAAATGTTGTCTCAACTTTGATGATACAGTATTAATATTGCTACTAAAATCACACTGCAGAGTTCTATTGATAGTCATAAAAAAATATTGATAATTATTAAAAAATGTTTGTCTACACAATGGAAGTAAGCATGAGTAATAACTTTGCTCGCACACTAGCACAGTTGGCCCTGTTTATCAACCTCAAGGTCATATATTAAACAGATGAGGTGTTGGTTAAAAATCAGTGGTAATCAGCCATTGGATTGATGCCTTCCACGACTTTGATTGTAAATCCTGAACTATTGAATACGACAGTTTGAAGATTGTCAGCTTTTGACTTCATGTTCATCCATTATGGACATAATTAATGTTGTGATTCATGTAGGATAATGAATGGATAAATGAACACTCAGAATTAACTACAATCACTCAATATCAAGAATTTTAATAAAATCAAATTAAGGTATAGAACTGAACACAAAGTTGTTTTGATTTTATTTATATTTATGAACACCTAGTCCCTTTAAACAAATTCCTTTGTAGTCGGAATTGTTATTTGTAAAACAAATTTGTTGATCACAGTATTATTAACATTGTGGTAGAAAGAAGTTCAACAACTTATACATGTACATGCTCATTAATTGTGTATCATGTTTATTTAAATCTAAATAAGTAGTTTGAAATTGTTGATTTGTCATTTATAGAAAACTTTTTCATACAAGATCACAATTTTTATGTTTTAACGTTTAATGTTTTATCATGTATTTTTGTTCATCTGAATTATAATTAAATTGATGCCTACATGTATTTGTTTTTTCCTGTAGAATTACCTTTACAAGTTGACGGGAGGTAAGGGGAAGTCATTCTTCAGCAAGTCCAATCCTTGGAAGCAGCGCTACTTTATACTGCGGAGTAATGGAAACAGACCTGTGCTTGAGTACCATAGCAAAAAACCCAAAAACAAGAATGCATCACCAAACGGTAACTACCGAATAGACATATAAACAATTCACCTGTATACATTATGTACCATATTTGACCAAGACCTGAAGGGGATATATAATAAGGGCCTATATATGTGTGTGTGTAATCAGAATAATTTTTGATCATGAGAACATATTCAAAGTCTAGTCACATTTCTTCAAAACAGCAATTCTAGGAGATGATATTTTTGAAAGAAGTAGTAACAATGGAATAAATTGTTAAAAAAAATATAATCAATGATCTATTCATGAAAATCTTCAATCTGTGATCCATATGATCTATGATTCAGGTATAGACAGCATTTTGACATTCCACTCATCTGAAATAAAGCACTATTTTCAGAAAAAAATAACACTTTACCTTTGTCCATATACTGGTATATGACTGTGCATTTCTTCTAATTGCTATGTATCAAGATACAGTCCAGGCATACCATGACATTCTTATTATCTATGTATATTTTATGATTAATTTCACAGATAAAGTCCATTTGTCGGGAGGTTTCCGTTTGGAGAAAGTCACAAACACACGTAATAGGGCTTATGTGTTTGAGCTCACCACTGCTGAGAAATACCTGTGTCTGTCTGCTGATGAACAGAGACACATGGACATGTTCGTCTTCATGCTTCAGACACAGATCATTCTTCGGGAACAAATTAAAGGTTTGTTCACACCTATGTTATTTGTATGTAATTAGTATTGGTTAAATTCATAAATATGAATTTGATTTCTTTCAGTTAATTGCCAAAGAGCAAATACTGTTTACTGTGAAACTTGCACCCTGTCAAACTTGCACTCTTTCCTGGTAAAATTGATATTTTCCTGGTGTTAGTTCCACTTCAGATATTGCACTTGAATCTATTTACAAAATCAACTATGCATGTATTAAGTGTAAAAATAATTTGATTAACATTATCAAACAAAAGTGTATTGGGTAATGACAAAGAGGTACAGGACATACTGGCAATAGAGACCCACATTTGGCAGAATATTACTAAAGTTACCTTTGTGGGCAGTGTTAATGTTGTCTACAGGATTGTCATCAGTACTAAGGTATCAGCTACGGAATCGATGAAAGTATAAATACAGCACAGAAACTATAGGACTTTTACATTCAAGTGTTGTTCTTTTATTTGCAGAGGATTTTGTTTTTGTAAAAGCAGAAAATTCAGAGGCTCAACGAAGAATTGGAACAAAGGGAGCTAACTGTATGCTGCATGTATCGCCATGGGGTGCCACTCTAGCTTTGCTGGTAAATTTCACTATGACAACTTTTTCTGTTTGTTCAACAATTTTTGCTTTCAAATGTTTGCTTCATTATCTATATTTGAAAAAAAAAATATGGTCATGTCACTTAGCTTTAATGCTATGTATCTCCAATACAATAGTATAAGATTTAGGAAATACAAAAACTGTATTCATATTTCATTTTGAGTTACAATAATATCATAAAGAAATATGACAACATTGATCAATCAAATACATACAACATGTTGTTTGCTCTCCAGTCCAGTAGGTCAGTACTTGCCCAGTGGCCATTGAAGAGTATGCGATACTTTGAGGCGTCAGGCCAGGGCAGCTTCCTGCTAGAGGCTGGTCGTGTGGCTCCGATGGGGGATGGTATATATGTTTTTCAAACCGCACCTGGTGACGACAGCAAACTCTATGACCTCTTGGACCAACACATTGTTGATGCTCTAGGAAAGATACATCCAGGGCGCCGGGGAACAACAGAGGAAGTTGAGGATTATGTTGAAGAGGCTGAAAAGTTGTCTGCCCTTACATCTGTCTCTCTCATGACCCTTGAAAATCCAGATATAACCAAAATACTCAAAGACAATTGGAATTATGATGTGGTAGGGAATGGTGAGTATAAGGAAACTGACTCCTGTTACTTACTTGTGTCGTAATACATTCTGTTTTGATATTTACTCTTTTTGGAAATTTATGTGGAAAATATTGGTTTAATACAGGAAAGTTAAAAAAGTGTATAGTGATTACTAGTCATATTTATGAAATAAACAAAATGTCAAGCCACAAAGCTTAGCACCAAAAATGTAAATCCTTCCAAGTGTTAAAATATTTAAAGAAATCATGTATAATGCCCTGTCAAATTGAGAGAAATCAATGAAATATCGAAGTCTTTATTTAATTTGCTGACTAAATGTGTCATGCCAAATAGAGAGAAATTTGTTAAATAATAATCTCAATACCCTGCCAAAAATTGGAAGAAGAAAAGAAAAGGGAAATATCAGTAACTTACTAAACAATACATTAAATAATGAAATCTTCTTATTTGTTGTGTGATCAGCTTAATGTAACTTTCTGCCAATTTTATAATTACTGGTATTGTATATTGAGGGAAATCAAGAATACATACATGTTTTTACCTAAAGTATATTCATCATACTAAAAGATATTTACATAGAGCGGATGTCTTTTATAAAACATTTAAAACAACTTTGTAGGTCATCGGAACCAACTCAAGTTTTGTTGCTTTTTTATTCCAGTTCCCAGATCTACACCAATAGTCCATACTCGCCAAAACAGCCAAGCATCCAGTACAGAGTAAGTACTATACCTTATATGCTTTATCTTCTCATACCATTATTTAAACATACAATGATTGGTTTTGCCTTGTTTTACAGCTGAATACAGACTTCTTCCTCTGGCTAATTAAAAAGAGCTTTATTTTCCCAAAATAAAGAAAAAAGTCCGGAATAGCTCCCAATTTTAATAAAAATAATGCTATAGTTTCCCAGATCATGAAGAAACAGGCTGTTGTAAAATTAGGGCTGAAAAATTACAGACGTAAACTTCATAAACACTTAGTTTAATAGAAGTGTTTTAAACACAAACACCTAGGAGGGAGATATAAACACTTCAGCTCTACTTTTTTATCCAGCAGTGTGTTAATTAGNATATGGGCTAAGGAGATATAACAGCTGTGATACTACTAATAATACTTTCATGTATGTACCCGGCCAGCTGTATTATAGCTGTTGACTGGGCAATGTATGAAAGAAACATATATATTAGCATGAGTCATCACTATAGACTGATACTCTACTACAAATTGTGATAATCATTTAACCCCTCAGCAGGTTTTTGTGGCTCACCTGCTCGCTTGGTTATACAAATTAGCCACAGGTATATTGTTTAGCACTTATTATAAAATATCTCTATAAATCAGAAAAATATTTTTTAGTACAAATGTACTGATATTCTTTCTTAAACTTTTCCTGAACCATAGTCAAATATGTAGGACATGATATGATAAATAGAAAATATTTTCAACTTATTGGTTGTTATATTGATGTTAAAATTATGAGAATTTTTCCATGTAAAAGATTTTTATATTAGTCAAACTTATTAAACTATGTACTTTTAAATTTGAAAAAAAAAAAATGATCAGTCAGAGATCCACAGTAAAATACATCTTTTCTGAAATGAGCTCTTAGAAATTCCAGGAAAATTATTATTGGTAGAGAATGAACTATTTGGAAGATGCTAATTTCTGTTGGTTTATACTACATGAACAAAAAAAAATCTTCTGTTAAGGAATCATTATCATCCTAAATTTGCATTATCCAAAAAAGAAAAGAAAGATTTAACTATGTATGGTAAATCACTTTTTTTTGTACGACTTTACTTTGTGGGCTTTGCTAGTAGCTTTTACTTGAATAAGCAATTGAGAGGATTCTTTTTCAATATTTGTAAGATATCTTAATTTACTAATGATTTTCTGCACAAGGTTATGTGAAGATTTATAGTGACTGAATAAAATATAAAATTGTAAATATAAGCCTCTAGTTTTATTGCATAATATCAATTATTACGAATATAAAGGTGATTTATCCTGGTATTGAAATAGTTTAAATCATGATCAATATATTAAATCAGTGCTGCAGGTAAATGGAAATATATGACATTTTTTATAATTTTAAAATATATGGTAACTTCATCCAAATGGTTGTGGTCTATTGTTCATTTTTTCCAATTATCTTTTTCTATTGATCTAGTGGAAATGAAGTCCCTCCACCATTACCCAGAAGGATGATTTCAGAAAACCGTTCCAAAAGTTCGCCACAGATTCTGAGGAACAACAGTCAAGGGTCTGTTGGGGTATCAAGTGTAAACAAGGGAAGTAACCCTCTGGCTGATCGTCCACCTCTCCCTCCTCCAGCCAAGGGTAACACCAAACCAATAGGAATTCCACGCAACAGTAATGAGGGAGCTCTACTCAGTGATGATCATTATTTCAGGATGAATTCAACTTCCAGTGCTGGGAGCAACTTCCAGTCCCCAAGTGTTCGACAAGCCCCTGATGCCTGGTCCCCTCCCCCGTCATTTTTTGAGGCCACAGGGGGAAGATTCAGTGACTCAGGGCCAAGTATTGACGAATACCTAACCCCAAGGGCCAGTACTGAAATGGAGGGAGGCAATGGTGTTATAGATTACATTCTTCCATCCCCCACAGATGCAAATTTCAGTAGTTTGCCACGTCAGAGTAGTCACAACAACAAAAGGTCATCTCAAGGTCGTTGTAGATCTTCAAATTCAAGGATGAATAGATTACGATCTGTCAGCTGTGAAAATGTGAATGATGAATCAAAAAGGTTGTCAACAAGGAGAAATACAGATGTCAATCAAAATGTTCCGGATTATGACTTAGCAAAACCTATTAATCCATTTCAAAATCTGCAAGACTTTCATGGCAGTATAGAGCTTTTGACAGAAAGTCCTCATTATTACAATAGGAAATCCACAGAAAACTATTACAACATTCAGGGCTTACGTGGAGAAATCGATGAAAGTAGCATCAGGCCAGTAGCAGAGATACGAAGACGTTTCAATGAAACTTGTAGAGACACTCTTGTTCGCTCAGTATCAAATCCCAACTTCCTACATCTGCAGAGCAAAGATAAACTGAGTGATGTCCGTGCAAGTGCTATTAAATCTGGAACTCTGGAGCTTCAATCAACTCTGAAATCACAAAGTAAACAGAAAAGTAAATCTCTACTGAATCTCTTTAGACACAAAGGTGGACGACAGAATAGTAAGTCTGATACATGGAGCATGTATACACCTCGGAGCATGCCCAGTAGTCCCACAGGCACACTCACGCGTCAGGGAAGTAACCCAAACATCCATATCAATATGAAAGACATCAAGGTTGTAAGCAGGACAAGGTCCTTTAGGAGACCTAAACCCAAAGAAGGTGTTGAAACGTCACCACAGGTGCCTAGGAAGTCCCCATTGATACCCCATAGGTCCCCTAAGGTACCTCACAAATCACCCCAAGTACAACGCACAGAGAGGTCATCACCCGTTATACAAAGATCACCAGCAGTTGCTAAAAAATCACCACAGGTTCCTCCAAAGACACTCAGTGGTGTAATGTCTTCACCAGTGTCTGTCCACAATCGTGGCTATTATTCACCACCAGAGGGCAGTGTAGTTCGTCACACTCGTGAAGGAAGTGGTTCAAGTTCAGGGAGCAGTGCCATCCATCATGCTCGAACAGGAAGTAGTTCATCCGGCGGGTATGTCAGGCACAGCAGTGAAGGAAGTGGAAGCCAACTAAAGAATTTCTCTCGACAATCATCAACTTCTTCTGTCAATAGTAATAAAGTGGAAACCATTTGTTAGTGAAAAAAGGAAATTATATGTATATGTATTAAGTTTTGCTGGTAAGGGTTAATTGAAAACAATTGAAATAATTGCTACGATGATACGGTATACACAGATTTTTTTCTAACAAGCCTTTCATAATGTGACTCTTACATTGCAAAAAAACTTTAATTGAACTTCACAAGGATTCATATTATTTCATCCTTCTAACAAGAATCATAATCGTCACTCCTGTATGACCTACATACAGTAGTTGTGTATAACTGTCTTGTTACACTCGCCCAAAAATGAAAAGGGCCCAGTATAATATCACTTGTGTGTCTCAATCATTTCCATGTGGATTCATGACATGTTGTTTTCTAGTGAGATACGTACACTCACTCCAAAATCTAACATGTCATGACAGGATATGTGTGAACATGTTTACAAGAACAAATCTGCCATACATTAATGTTGTATGGTTTTCTATTGTAGCCAAGATCAATTTTCATTTATGTATGAAGGTACATGTAATATTAGCTTCAGGGAATATGTTATAGATTCCTGGAACCGCAGGGTTACTATTTTTTATATCCTCCTTCTTTTTCCTTTTACCTAGGATGGAGGCATTTTTGAAAAAGCATAATTTCATATATTCATTCTCTGTAAATATGAAATATATAAATCAATTTCCTAGCAATTCCTATAGTACTCATAAATGCTACTATATTTGATATTGTATATGTTATTTTTATAAGTAGTTTCATGAATCTTACCGACAGTGATTTCTGTCATGTAATCGGCTTTAATAAGAACTAATTATGACACTATAATTAGGTATCTTGTAATTAATTTTAGTGCCAGTGCACAATTTGCTGATCTTAAAGAGGGCTACCAAGCTATCCTTGTATTCTAATCATCATATATCTTGCCTTGACATATATACTGTTACTGATGAAATGAATGTTATAAATATGCAAACAATTGTCTAATTGTAAATTTTACATGTGCCAATTTCAAATGAATTAATGTTACTGATGATTTGTTTTTTTAAATAACAGATTATAAAACGGCTCTAAGCTGTGTTATAAGCCTTGTTTAAAATATGTTGATATTGCATTGAACATCGGGTATACATAGCTATCATTCTCCATGTTCTTTCTTTATATAATATTCATATATTCAATACATTACATATATAATGTAGATATGATGTGCAATGTACTTTATAGCAGATCATTTTTGCAGGAATCCATTTTGATGATTTGGGACTTTTAAATTTTTATTTTTATTTCAATAGCTGAATAATATCAGCAGAAACCTTTATTTTCTGCGGGTTTAAAGATTTAACGATGGGCTTCTCAATGCAGAGCATCAAAGTGAGTTATGGTCACTGTTTAAAAACATTATTGTGTGTGATATTTCATGAAAATTGCAAAATTTTATTACCTCAATTTTTAGGATAAAGTGACAAAAATGCTTGGCTGCAACAAGTTCTCTTCATGGTTGTAAATGTGTCCAAATTATTACATGTATATACCATTAACCTATGTGGCTTGATGTGAGTTTCTAATCCTTTATTATATCACCCAAAATCTCCACAAACACCCATTTGTGTTGTTTTTTTTATCTCAATAAAAATAAATAAAAAACCTGAAAAGCAATTATTTGATGATCAGTTCAAATAAAGAATTTCTAAAACTATAATGCATGATGAAATTTACAAAAGTTGGTTTTATGTGATAAACATTTGTTAAGATTTTTGGTAGATAACACTTGTGTAATGCTTAATATTAATATATGACGTTCCAATTAATAAGTTTGTTATTATATCCTGTAACATCTCTCCACCCTCGGTTGTTAAGGATATTAAATTATGTCACCCCACCCTAAGCTACATGTACTCTTAGTTTGTTATATATAATATACATATTTTCATCCAATTCATTGACCTATTATCATCATAAATGTGTATACCTTGTGGTTACATACCCTTACTAAATTTATTCACTGCCAATAAATCCCATAACAAAGCACGCTTCAATTTTCATTTACACTGTTATCCACAATTGTAATATTTATATTTGTGATGTTCATTTTTGATTGCTTTATTAAAGGTAAATTATGTTATAAGAAGTTCTTGAATATGTTGTACATTGTAACAAGTTAATTTTTGAACAACAATGATATTTTTCCAATGAAAAGTTTAAAATGTGAATAAAAATACACATCACCCTGATCACATGGTTTGCCCCTGATCACATGATTCGACCCTAACCACATGGTTTGTCTCTGATCACATGGTTTGCCTCTGATCACATGGTTTGCCCCTGATCACATTGACCCTGTCGTACACTGCTGCAACCCCCTCCCTTAAGGGCATACTTTTATCACATGGTTTGCCTTTGATCACATGGTTTGACTCTGATCACATGGTTTGCCTTTGATCACATGGTTTGCCTCTGATCACATGGTTTGTCTTTGATCACATGGTTTGCCTCTGATCACATGGTTTACCTTTGATCACATGGTTTGCCTCTGATCACATGGTTTGCCTCTGATCACATGGTTTGCCCCTGATCACATTGACCATGTCGTACACTGCTGCAACCCCCTCCCTTAAGGACATACTTTTATCACATGTCTGTTGTGTGATTTTCCTGAGAAGGATTTAGGCTGTATAAGTCTGGAAGTCTGCCTACTGTTATTCCAGTCTTTCGGATAAAATAATACTGTGTTCTCAAGAAATTATTATCCTTCCTTCTTCTGGAACTGGAATTTATGGCTTCAATACAGATATCTTGGTCCTGTAATTTGATATCCCCAGGTAGTGTAATTCAGGGACCTATATGGATAATGTAATTCAGGGTTCTTTGTATATATACTGGAGTATTGTAAATGAGTGTTTTCAAGGTACTGTACTTTAGGGCCCTATGGGTACTGTAATTCCGTAATTTCTAGATTTTGGTTTTGTTTGCTTGGGGTTAAATGCCCTCATAACAGTCAGGCTCATATGAGTATGGTTCCAGGTTCTTGTATTCATAGCTCCTCCATTTGTATGGCCAGATACTGTAATGTATCTTCGATATTCTTATCCAGCCACTATTATACAGGGCTCAACTAACAGTTACTGCAATTCAGGACTCCGTTTGCATACTTTAATTTAGGGCACTCCTGTATGTATCTAATATGTACAGGTATTGTAATTCATGAGTATCCTGTATATATTTTTTCTGGGTACTAAAATTCATGGTTCTCTTTAACTATATCTTGGTTCTGTAATTTAAGTGACTGTTTGGTAGTTTTTAATAGGTTGCATGATTTACGAGGTTTGAATATACAAGTGAAATACTTGTGTATAGCGTTATTCTTTGTTTTGTAGTACCCGATGTTTCACATAACATTGGATTATAGCTGTTGACTCACACCATACTATACTAATACACCCTACTAACACTATACATATAACCATTAATACAGCTATTTTTTTAACGAACTTAAATAACTTTTTACACTCAGATGTCATAATGTTTTTACAACATCTGCTTTGTATTTAGCTGAGAAAAGTTGTTTATTATAAATAATTTGAGATATTGTTACAGTTTGATTGTGGTTGATTGTTCGTATGTTTGCTATATAGTTTATTGGAAGTCATATAGGTATTTTGTGGTTTTTATGTATACAAAAATATTGTTGTAAATTTGTGTTGTTATGTGAAGACACGTGTGCACACATAGTACATCATTTCCCTTTTACACACATGACATACTTGGTTGATTGTACAAACCTATAGTATGATAAAATATATGCCTGTATGTATTATACTGTACTTAAACATTCATCTGTATAATATGGTAAACAAATTACTGTACATGTCTGTGTGCAGTATACCTACACATGTCTGTGTGCAGTATACCTACACATGTCTGTGTGCAGTATACCTACACATGTCTGTGTGCAGTATACCTACACATGGCTGTGTGCAGTATACCTACACATGGCTGTCTGTCAGGCCTCACATTATTGATTGTCTTGTGTCCAAACAGCGACACCTTTAGATGTTTGTTGACACATAAATTATGATGATCATTTTTTGCGAGACCATTTTGCCCCATTATGTGAAATATACAGAATTCAATACAATGTGATCCTGATATTCCAACACACACACTTGGGTATAAAGACTATATGTGTCTTCATTATGTATGTATTATACAGGCTGTTAATTATTCTTTGTCAATAAGACATAAATCACAATTTTGTTCAGGGCAGTTGATAATGAACTGTTTTAACTATTTACCATATTTTCTTGCTCTCACCGACTCCAAGTCTTCATTTCACATTAGCTAACAACTAGATCAGTTTCCTCTCCTCAAACTTGTGTTTTGTAAAGACTTCTGATTACTGTGTAATGTTAAGTTCATGTTCCAAAAAAAGGACTCCTACACATTGCTATGAGATATCAATTTATATTTAAATCTCTGAGTTACACTTCCCAGCAGCAATTATTGATACTTTTGTAATAAAAAAATACATTTCGAAAAATTTAATGAAAATATTATGCGTCTTAATCATACTTGTGTGTAAATGATCCGTAAATCCAAAATGGGCAGAACAGGGATTCAACATTTTGTCAGAATTTAAGTCTTTCAATTTAAAGGATTAATGCAGGTGTTGTAGATCTTTTCCAAAGCTCACTATATAGCTATATAGCTACAAGCCACATATAAGATGACATACCTATATCTTTAAAGCATGGATAACTGGTATTACTGACATGATATATGAAACCGGTCTTAAACGTCACATATAAGAATTAAAAACATGTTGAAAAATATTGAAGATTGCATTGCATTAAGTTTTTTTTGTTACTACTCACAGGTTAAGAAGAGTTGTTATATTTTATCTGTCCATTGAGGTTGACATTTTCTGTTGGCTACAGTTAGCTACTGTACAGACGTAAGTTACCGTATACAAGTGTGGCAAGCTTTGTTGAAGATTGTTGTACCGGTACCCCATAGTTAGCTACTGTACAGACGTAAGTTACCGTATACAAGAGTGGCAAGCTTTGTTGAAGATTTGTGTACCGGTACCCCATAGTTAGCTACTATACAGACGTAAGTTACCGTATACAAGTGTGACAAGCTTTGTTGAAGATTGTTGTACCGGTACCCCATAGTTAGCTACTGTACAGATGTAAGTTACCGTATACAAGAGTGGCAAGCTTTGTTGAAGATTGTTATAACAGTACCCCATAGTTAGCTACTATACAGACGTAAGTTACAAGTGTGGCAAGCTTTGTTGATGATTGTTATAACGGTACCCCATAGTTAGCTACTGTACAGACGTAAGTTACCGTACAAGAGTGGCAAGCTTTGTTGATGATTGTTGTAACGGTACCCCATAGTTGGCTACTGTACAGGCGTAAGTTACCGTATACAAGAGTGGCAAGCTTTGTTGATGATTGTTATAACAGTACCCCATAGTAAGCTACTGTACAGACGTAAGTTACCGTATACAAGAGTGGCAAGCTTTGTTGATGATTGTTGTAACGGTACCCCATAGTTGGCTACTGTACAGACGTAAGTTACCGTATACAAGAGTGGCAAGCTTTGTTGAAGATTGTTATAACGGTACCCCATAGTTGGCTACTGTACAGACGTAAGTTACCGTATACAAGAGTGGCAAGCTTTGTTGAAGATTGTTATAACGGTACCCCATAGTTGGCTACTGTACAGACGTAAGTTACCGTATACAAGTGTGGCAAGCTTTGTTGAAGATTGTTATAACGGTACCCCATAGTTAGCTACTGTACATACGTAAGTTACAAGTGTGGCAAGCTTTGTTGATGATTGTTATAACAGTACCCCATGGTTAGCTACTATACAGACGTAAGTTACAAGTGTGCCAAGCTTTGTTGATGATTGTTATAACGGCACCCCATAGTTAGCTACTGTACAGACGTAAGTTACCGTACAAGAGTGGCAAGCTTTGTTGATGATTGTTATAAGGGTACCCCATAGTCAGCTACTATACAGACGTAAGTTACAAGTGTGCCAAGCTTTGTTGATGATTGTTATAAGGGTACCCCATAGTCAGCTACTATACAGACGTAAGTTACAAGTGTGCCAAGCTTTGTTGATGATTGTTATAAGGGTACCCCATAGTCAGCTACTATACAGACGTAAGTTACAAGTGTGGCAAGCTTTGTTGAAGATTGTTAAAGGCTGGAAGTGTGAAAAATATTTTTGTTGTTATTTTATGTTCGACTTCAATTTTCAAACCAATCTCAGTATGGTAATTTTTGTGTTGGCAATGTTGCTGCAACATATTTCATTATGAGCCCATGTGTTTGTGAGTATTTTTTCACACTAATGTAATAAACACTATTAAAATTAGCAAAATATCCACAGCATGAAAGTTCCACAGTGACAGTACATGTACTTGTTGTAAGTTTATTAGATACAGATATTGTTAAGTTTACTTGGTTTTAATCGGGTTTTAGCTTTTTGAATTTTAAAATAGTATATTTTTTAACAAGATGTTTAATGGTTTTTTTGTGTGATGAGATATGGACATCTAAAATCCATTCCCTTTTATTGTCATTTGAATCCTTTTCCATCACATATAAATTAAAGCTCAGTTGTAAGTCTTACAGGTACAAGTTGTATGTTTAGGCTGTTTTAATATAAACAGCTGATTGTGAAGTGGTAACAAATTTTAACTTGTACCATAACAATAGAATAGTTACTTTAACTGTTTGATAAAAAGATTTTCAATTGAGTCATTATTTCTTTCCAAGTACAGAAAAATATTATCATTTCTTTATGATAACTTACTGGGTATAGTGATGTTTAACTGATGAATAGAATCTGCATCCTTGGTTCAAACTCCTCTCAATCTTTCCAGAGGTTCCTTTTGCCATGCTCCAATCTTGAATAGAAAGGACTGTAATGCATTCTGGGAAAGATTACCCTCTGTGTCCTACAGCAAAACTGTCACATATTTAGGTACAATTGATGTTTACTTACTCGACTCTGGGACTTCAAAATCAATCACTTTTAACCATGGTGGGGTTTTCTGCTTTTTACTTGGTTCTTTGCAAATATGTCTATAAAAATCTATATTATAATGGACGCGCCAGCCTTTTGGAAGGTTGGATCACAAATGATGATATTAACTTGATCACACATAGGAATATGTGTTGAAACTAGAGAAAAAAATTGTGTCCCTTGCAAATGTTTTGTTTATATTGATAAAAAAACCATGGTTGATGTGACCACTGTGTTCATTAAATTGTATGAGTGGTACCCCTAAACATAACCTCCAATTTGTAACTGATCAAGGTCACACCTGACACTGATAAAAATATATAAATTCCCACTGATCAGGGTTTAGTGTAACCAGATCTGATTTTACACTTATATTCTCCAGGTTTAACTTTTTACTGATCAAAGAATTGCTTCATATGGATACCAATTCACTTATGAAATGAAATTCCTCAGATATTCGCAAACACAAAACATTCTAGTGCTGGATTAATTAATCCAGTGTTGGATTCCGACATTGAGGACATTTCTGATGGGGGTTATGCATTGATAGCTATTTACAGAATGCACTTTTCAAAGTTTATAACAAAAAGATGGAAATAAATTTGTGTTTAAAACTAAGGGAATTTAATGAACTTGTAAAATATTTGTTGTTAATACATAGTTTGTTGAAATATTTCTTTCTTTCTAATACCTACATCAATGTAATCGTTCTGAACTTGTTATATACATTGTTCTTCTCTTCTATGAAATAGTTAAGCCTCTTGTATTCTGTTTCAAAAACAGATATTTGCTCAAGTTCTTTGTATATATTGGTATTCACTTAGTGAATTGAATATTACCGTTTGACAGAAGGGAGATGCAAAATCATAAAAAGTGACTCTGGATGTAACTTAACAAATCATAGTATTGCCAATCCATTGTAATAAAATGATTTAAAATAGAACAGTACTGGGGGGCACGGTAGTCTAGTGGTAGGACGCTGGGCTCGTGAGTTTTGAGTCACATCACGGCACTGTTGTATCCTCGAATCCGCTTGTTCCAGTCTACTCAGCTGTAAATGAGTACCGGGTAAGTGGTTGGGCAGTGCTGGAATTGTTGAGTGCTAGCTATTAGTACCGAAATGGCAGCACCGGCTGTAAGCTCCTCAGGGAATTGAGAAAGATATTGTCAGGTTGCAAAGGCCCTATAACCACGGATAAGAATAGTTGTGATAAAGCGGTATATAAGAATGATTATTATCATACTGTAAAACATCGCTTTGTTACATTGGTGGTGCATTATGTAGCCGATGGTAAAATATTTTTATTACAAATTTCCCAACCTGAAGGATTGATAACAAAACCATATAACACCGAATGAAGTTTTCCAGTGATAAATTTTCAATAATTACAATCTTTGTACAATGTATGACGTTTAGGTGAAAAAATGTGTACCAGTTAACAAGAAGTGAATCTCTAGATTTATCATGTTCTGCTACCCATGTTATACAATACAAAAAGTTAACATATTTTTTTCGATAGTTCATGTGTCAAATGCTGACAATGTTGATGATTCTAGTCTTTTTATCTTTATCTACTCTTTTGTGTGTTTAATCTTTAAGATTAGTATGATGTTATATTTCTAACAAAAACACTTTTTATACCTTACTTATACACGTCTTCCAGTAAAATTTTACTAAAAATAGATACTGCATATAATAATGTTGATATGCTTTGAAGATTATGCCAATAAAACTACAAAAGACACAGTTTGTTTTGTTTTGTATGGACTTACAGGTTATATTTGAATATTGGTAATGACTTAAAAATATGTAATTATAGTAAAACGACTTACTGATTTTACCCTTTAACATATGTATACAGGGAAATTTTCACCGCAGTTTAACTTTCGCCTTTTTTATCATGACGGGGAATATAATTTCACCTGTGCACACACTATATATAGTTATAATATGCGGCTGGCAAAATTAACGCTGGGCAAACATGGCTTTTACTGGCAAAGGGCGAATGTTTGACTTATGAAACTTTCTTGGTAAACGGTATGATAATGTAAAAATTATTTTTATGAGAATTTGATTTTCATAGTTACTTTATTACCGTGAAAAATTGTTCCCTAAAATTATACAGCTTGGAACAAGAAAATTATGTAGGAAAGTTTGTACAGAAAAACAACCTACAAATTACCAGAAATTTCGAAGTATATGACAAAATAAAAAGAACATTGTATATTGTAACGTAGTAGAGACATGAAATCAAAAGGACAAAAACAATGAAATCAATATTTTATTTCAAGAATTTATCACAGTATTGTTAATGTATACAAGGCATCATAAGTGATACAAATCCACTCTAATTCACACATTGTGTGCCATATGTATAAGGAAGTGAATAGAAAATTTAATGATGTAACAGTAACTGCTCTAGCGACTGCATCTGTTGAAGGTATTGTCATTGCAAACAATTGTATCAAGTTTAAGAAATTTCATTTAGGAATAAAGTGACTAGAGTGATGACAAAAGTTTATTTCTAAAAATAGTAACAGTGACCTTGACCTTTAACATAGAAATCTGAAATGCTAATTTGTTCAAGGCATTGCCATATCAAACACTTGTATGAAGTTTAATGAAATTCCGTTGAGGAATGAATTTGCTAGAGTGATGACAAAGTTTTTCTAAAAAAAGTAACAGTGACCTTGACCTTCAATTAACGCAGTTACGCGAACTTATTCAAGGTATTGCCATACCACTTGTATGAAGTTTCATGAAATTCCTTTTTAGAAATGAAGTCGCTAGAGCGATGACAAAGAGTGTAACATACATACGGGCGGAATTCTGTAACCCCTCAATCTTTCTTTGTGAGGGGATAATAAAGGCATATATGTCAATGCACAAGTTCTTGAGATATCCAGTTCCCTTGTTTTGTAGGGTGAGTTCAAATTTATTATATTGGTGATTTTCTTTTGTTTAAATTCAGCGTCAAGGCCTTCACAAAATTTACCTCAAAAACTTTAACCTGGTTATTTTTAGTGGAAAAGGTCATAATCCAAAAAAGGTGAAAAATCTTTAAAAACACCTTTTGAGTCATAAGCACTGACCAAGAATTTAGATATATTGCAAATGTTTATTATTAAAACATATAATACATTTAAACAGGATATATACCTATGTACTTGTTCATTGCACGAATTCAAGTCCCTGTCTGAATCACAATCACGGATATAAATCTAAAAACGGTGTAGTTCCTTAACTGATGTGAGAATGTTTGTTTTGAAGTACTTGTAAAACGCTACAATTGTTCATTAACTGATATGATAATCCTGGCACGTTCATTTTTGACGAATCTGTGTTTGCAATGAAGGTGGTTTTCTGAAGCGTCGAGCATACAAGATGAGACTCAGGATACAAACCCCGTACCTGAAAATAAAAAGTAAACATAGTTTACTAGGTACAAGCATATGTCAAAACATGCAATTAAAGGTGAAAAGGTGACATATGAAGGTTATGAAAATAAAACATCCCCGTAACTGATTCCCATTCAACAACAAGAAGACCATGAGCTGTAAAAAAGGTTACCTGACTAAATACTGTACACTGGAAAATTTTGTAATACATGTAACTCAATTCCTAATAGAGATGACAACTTGTCCAATTATTCTAGCACATTTGACATTGGACCATAAGAAAAAGCCATTTGAAGTTTGTTTAAACATGTTTGATCACTGTGCCTTTGAAAGTATTTAAATGTCATTTATTTGAACAAATTTGATAGTTTTATCTAATAAAGCTATATTATACTTTTGGACTTTTTGACATTTAGAAGAATCCACTTACAGGTTTTTAAACATTTTTGACCCTTGTGACATTGAAAGTATGTCAAGGTAATATCTTCATCAAACCTGATAGCCCTTCAGCCCTACTACCTGAACCTAAAAATCTGTACTCGAGGCATTAATGGATATTTCAAAGTAATTTCAAGTTTTTAACATACGTCAATTGTATGACAATTAAAGTAGGTCCATGTTATTCAATAGAACAAAAATGGTAGGTCTCCAGCCCAGCAAACAAAAGGTCACAGGCCTTTGGTTCCGGAGTCAACACTTAATATTTACGGATAATGCACAACAATGGAAAAAGACAGATGGCAATAGTACTTTAGCATGAACTAATAGATTTATTGTAGGAACAACCTTCATGTTCCATAAAATCGCTGTAGGTTGAGCTATATATTATTTTTCTCCATAATTTTCAGAATATATTGTCTGTAGGTTTTCTATCATCTTGACAGAGCCTCACTAAAATCTAAACTCCTAGATTTGTTTAAAAATCTCATATGAAATGAAAACTTATTTATGATCCTATTTTTATAAGTATTATTTTAACTCTCCAATATGTACACAATAGGTGTTATCGCGACCATCCACGAGTTACTCCCCTTCGAAGAGTTCTTGCTGAAAAATGCACAAGTCTCGCGAGAGAATGCAAGGATACAGGGGCAAAACAATCTGCGTAAACAATATGCCCCACCTACACTGTATTGAACCAACAAAAATACAATTACAACAATGTCAAATTGAGTACTCACCAGGTTAGAATATATTGCAAATGTTCATTTCGGAGTGTGATGATTGTCTGACCCCCAATTGGGCCCCCTTTTATGGTACTATCTGTAAATGAAAACATTTCAAAATCAAAGTAATATTTCAAGATGGAAAAGCAATGATATATAAACAGTTAAATACAGTCCTCAAGATGTTTTTAATGTGCTATATATATTTGCTACCCAGTGCCCACAGACTATCCTTCTTCCCACATACCATCCGGGAATGGTATGAACTTCCAGAGGACACAGTACAGGCTGACACATTAGGTGCTTTTAAAGCTCTAGTGTCACACAGATAGATCACTCATGCAGTTTTTATCTTTTTTAACAGATTTTTAACCATTTTATTAATTTCATCGAACATCTCTTCCTGTGCCACACCTGTCACAAAATTGCATAATCTTCAGCTAGTTGAAGGAGGCAATTATCCGGCAGATGCAGATTTGTCCACATAAACATCAAACTCTCTAAGGCTACATTCACGTATCCCAGTTGAAACGGTCCAGGTGGCGCAGAAATATTCCACGATAAACGAATGCACTTGAACGGTTCTATAAGCAGAGCTAAAAAATGCACAGTTTCGGAGAATAAAAAACAATGTATCAAGAATATTGTGCCCTTCTTTCATGCGTCCGCTGAATAACATAATGTATCTTTAAAACTACATGTGGCTTGACATTGTTTTAGAAAGAAATAACACAAACTAGCAATACTCAGCATTTTAGTTGCGGTCAGGTACATCTGGACACCTCAATCTACACCGAATATTCCAGAGGTCAGCCTCGGTTCAGATCTGTGCCTGTCGTTTTCTTTACAGGTTCAACTGTTTCAATCGGATATGCGAAAGTGGCCTAAACTTCCTAATGAATTGTACCTACAGTGAAGTTGGTGAACCACATGTACTACACGCAATAACTTTCTTAGGTCCTCTCAAGCTTATACCAAAAGCAAACTAATTTCTTTGGTCCGCCTCCAATTAACACCTATAAAGACCTACTTTGTTTGGTCTCCTGGAGTCTATACCTTTAGTGAACTACTTTGTTTGGTCTCCTGGAGTCTATACCTATAGTGAACTACTTTGTTTGGTCTCCTAGAGTCTATACCTATAGTGAACTACTTTGTTTGGTCTCCTGGAGTCTATACCTATAGTGAACTACTTTGTTTGGTCTCCTGGAGTCTATACCTATAGTGAACTACTTTGTTTGGTCTCCTGGAGTCTATACCTATAGTGAACTACTTTGTTTGGTCTCCTGGAGTCTATACCTATAGTGAACTACTTTGTTTGGTCTCCTGGAGTCTATACCTATAGTGAACTACTTTGTTTGGTCTCCTGGAGTCTATACCTATAGTGAACTACTTTGTTTGGTCTCCTGGAGTCTATACCTATAGTGAACTACTTTGTTTGGTCTCCTGGAGTCTATACCTATAGTGAACTACTTTGTTTGGTCTCCTGGAGTCTATACCTATAGTGAACTACTTTGTTTGGTCTCCTGGAGTCTATACCTATAGTGAACTACTTTGTTTGGTCTCCTGGAGTCTATACCTATAGTGAACTACTTTGTTTGGTCTCCTGGAGTCTATACCTATAGTGAACTACTTTGTTTGGTCTCCTGGAGTCTATACCTATAGTGAACTACTTTGTTTGGTCTCCTGGAGTCTATACCTATAGTGAACTACTTTGTTTGGTCTCCTGGAGTCTATACCTATAGTGAACTACTTTGTTTGGTCTCCTGGAGTCTATACCTATAGTGAACTACTTTGTTTGGTCTCCTGGAGTCTATACCTATAGTGAACTACTTTGTTTGGTCTCCTGGAGTCTATACCTATAGTGAACTACTTTGTTTGGTCTCCTGGAGTCTATACCTATAGTGAACTACTTTGTTTGGTCTCCTGGAGTCTATACCTATAGTGAACTACTTTGTTTGGTCTCCTGGAGTCTATACCTATAGTGAACTACTTTGTTTGGTCTCCTGGAGTCTATACCTATAGTGAACTACTTTGTTTGGTCTCCTGGAGTCTATACCTATAGTGAACTACTTTGTTTGGTCTCCTGGAGTCTATACCTATAGTGAACTACTTTGTTTGGTCTCCTGGAGTCTATACCTATAGTGAACTACTTTGTTTGGTCTCCTGGAGTCTATACCTATAGTGAACTACTTTGTTTGGTCTCCTGGAGTCTATACCTATAGTGAACTACTTTGTTTGGTCTCCTGGAGTCTATACCTATAGTGAACTACTTTGTTTGGTCTCCTGGAGTCTATACCTATAGTGAACTACTTTGTTTGGTCTCCTGGAGTCTATACCTATAGTGAACTACTTTGTTTGGTCTCCTGGAGTCTATACCTATAGTGAACTACTTTGTTTGGTCTCCTGGAGTCTATACCTATAGTGAACTACTTTGTTTGGTCTCCTGGAGTCTATACCTATAGTGAACTACTTTGTTTGGTCTCCTGGAGTCTATACCTATAGTGAACTACTTTGTTTGGTCTCCTGGAGTCTATACCTATAGTGAACTACTTTGTTTGGTCTCCTGGAGTCTATACCTATAGTGAACTACTTTGTTTGGTCTCCTGGAGTCTATACCTATAGTGAACTACTTTGTTTGGTCTCCTGGAGTCTATACCTATAGTGAACTACTTTGTTTGGTCTCCTGGAGTCTATACCTATAGTGAACTACTTTGTTTGGTCTCCTGGAGTCTATACCTATAGTGAACTACTTTGTTTGGTCTCCTGGAGTCTATACCTATAGTGAACTACTTTGTTTGGTCTCCTGGAGTCTATACCTATAGTGAACTACTTTGTTTGGTCTCCTGGAGTCTATACCTATAGTGAACTACTTTGTTTGGTCTCCTGGAGTCTATACCTATAGTGAACTACTTTGTTTGGTCTCCTGGAGTCTATACCTATAGTGAACTACTTTGTTTGGTCTCCTGGAGTCTATACCTATAGTGAACTACTTTGTTTGGTCTCCTGGAGTCTATACCTATAGTGAACTACTTTGTTTGGTCTCCTGGAGTCTATACCTATAGTGAACTACTTTGTTTGGTCTCCTGGAGTCTATACCTATAGTGAACTACTTTGTTTGGTCTCCTGGAGTCTATACCTATAGTGAACTACTTTGTTTGGTCTCCTGGAGTCTATACCTATAGTGAACTACTTTGTTTGGTCTCCTGGAGTCTATACCTATAGTGAACTACTTTGTTTGGTCTCCTGGAGTCTATACCTATAGTGAACTACTTTGTTTGGTCTCCTGGAGTCTCTACCTATAGTGAACTCTTAGACAAGGCAGCATACAAACATGAATTAACAAGTACTTCCCAGACACAGTGGTGTAACACTTACTAGAGTCAGCGTCTAAATAGACAGGTGATGTCTTCAAAGTGTCTGCCAGAGCCTCTACATCTCGTGTAAATAAAATCTTCGGGTCGTCCATACCTTGATTGTTGGTGAAAGCATTTTTCTAGAAATAAATGAACACACTTTGCCAATTAATTAACACCTTTACCTTAAAGTAATGTACATCCTGTAAAAGTTTCTAGTTTTGGCTATCACTACTTATATATACTTGCAATACATTTCACACTGTCTCAATTATCACCAACACAGTGCCTGGATAGCAGGTTTTAATATGTGTAAAGGAAAATTAGGCAAACATATAACACCATGCATATACATAAATTTTCATTTCACATAAATTTTCTCATAAATAGTACTTGAAGCACAATTTGAAATAAGCAGTATTATATACAGCATACAGACAAACTTACTGGTTCTGTGTGTCGTACTACGCCAACCAATTCCACATCACCCGTAACCTGAAAACAAAACAATTTTTAAATCAAAATGAATTCTATCTTCAGACAGAAGGACCAAGGTGAGCTTATGCCATACCGTTGCGTCCGTCGTCTGTCTGTCGTCCGTACGTCAACAATTTCTTTAAACGACTTCTTCTTCTTAACCACTGATTGGAATTCAACTAAATTTGACTGGAAGCACCCCTAGATGGTGGGGATTCAAAATTGTACAAATGGTGGGGCTGACCCCCAAGGGGGCTGAGGGGCGGGGCCAAAAGGAGTCAATTTGGCTATATTGCTTCAAACGACTTCTACTGTAGAACTATGCCATGGATATCAACCATATTTGACTGGAAGCATCCCTAGGTGGTGGGGATTCAAAATTGTACAAATGATGGGGCTGACCCCCCAGGGGGCTTAGGGGCGGGGCAAAAAGGGGGCAATTTGGCTATATTGCTTCAAACGACTTCTACTGTAGAACTATGCCATGGATATCAACCATATTTGACTGGAAGCATCCCTAGGTGGTGGGGATTCAAAATTGTACAAATGATGGGGCTGACCCCCCAGGGGGCTTAGGGGCGGGGCAAAAAGGGGGCAATTTGGCTATATTGCTTCAAACGACTTCTACTGTAGAACTATGCCATGGATATCAACCATATTTGACTGGAAGCATCCCTAGGTGGTGGGGATTCAAAATTGTACAAATG
>NW_018408851.1:888041-890178 GCF_002113885.1 Mizuhopecten yessoensis | reverse complement strand
TCACGATATTAGAATTGATCCTGGGGTCTGGCCACAACCCTAGGGACCTAGTTTCTGAGTCAAAGCTTGGAAACAGTTGAGATCCCCACCCCATAACCATACATAAAATTGCTGGGCATGAAGAATCTAATACAGATATGCTACAAGGATTGGCCTTGGGGTCTGACATATTCCCTTGATCTCATTCGGAGAATATTTTGCCATGATTGCTTTGGTATCCAGGTGAGTGATACAGGCCCTCTGGCCCTCTTGTTACAAATATATTTTCAATGTGAAGGGAAAAAACTTTCAAATAGCTGGTGATTTTAAAGTCTCTCATAACCAGACATCACACACACAAACTGCTCCACTGAATCACCAAGTAATGACATATTTAACACTTGACAGTAAATGAAACTTTAACTGCTAAAACTGTTCATCACTATCGCAGGTGCATGAATGAAGATAGTCAACATGAATTTTCAGATTGAAAAGCTGATTATCATGTCTATATGAATATTCAATGGGATCTGTTTTCACTTTTCAGAACTGTCCTCACTTACTATCCTTTAAATGTCGGTTTTTTTTTTATAGAAAAGCATAAAAGAACCCCACAAAAATACCTAATTTTACATTATTTTCTTGTAGAATTTTGGCTTTTAAATTGTTTAGGCAATTTTCTTGCTCTGGACTCTGCCCCTGCCTGAGAAAGGGAACAATATAAATAAAAAAAATTGTTTGTTTTTGGTCATGGATTGTGAACTCAGTGCTGCCGCTTTTAGAAAGATTTGAAAAAGTGAATTGTTTACCATAAAATAAGGGCGAATCCAGACAATTTTACAAGGCTTTTGCAACTGGTCACATGTGACTTAGTTTCTGGTAACCTAAAAGCTTCTTCTGAAGAAACAAGATTGACGTATCTTAAATTCATTGTTGACTTTAGCCCTTGAAGAAGGCAAGGAGGCTGAAATGTTGGGAGAGAATGACAATTCTTTATCAGATTTTTTTTTGAGTTTTCAATTTTTCAAAATGGTTCCTGTTATGGGACCTATCAAAGCCAATGTTTCCATCATCCTATGTGCTTTATACACTGACTATTGTATACGTACCTGTCCTTCTGACCTCGTTCTTTGGTCTACTTTCGTCTTTGAAATCCATCCCCTGTTGATGAGTATTCTTTCTCTGAAATGATATACATGTTTACACTTTATATATCTTCTGTATCTTCTATTTCTTCGTCGATTATACCGTGGATAACGAGAAGGTATACAGAGTTCACACTGGTTTAAGTAAATATCCAGGAAAAAGTGCGAACAACACGGCAAATCTCTTTGTAACGGTGCATGTTGCTCCAATAAATTCAGACGTTTGGAAGAGATTTGCCGTGTTTTCCCACTTTTTCCTGGAATTGTACACTCAATAAGATAGTTTTATTAAGTCTTATTTTATTATGCCCCAAAGATATAGGATAAAGAGGTGGACTAATAAAAAGACAAGGCCCAAGTTTTATTAGTAGGGGTAGCCATACTGATATTAATAGAACTCACTTTCTGTCTTTGAGATTAAACGGTGTAACAACCAGCATTCCACCTCGACTCGGTGTGACCCCCATGCCCTTCACCTCAGAACTTTTTATGTCCTGGACGTTGGGACGTGGGTAGATATATCGCTCCATCTGGTGGTCAAATTCTCCTAGGACTCTCACAGGTGTATACTCCGTGTCTGTATCTGTCAGTTCCTCTAAACTAACAAACAAATAGGTATCTGTTACATAACAAACTAACAAACAAATAGGTATCTGTTACATAACAAACTAACAAACAAATAGGTATCTGTTACATAACAAACTACAATACAAATAGGTACCAGTCACATAACAAACTACAATACAAATAGGTGCCAGTCACATAATCAAACTAACAAACAAATAGGTATCTGTTACACAACAAACTACAATACAAATAGGTTCCAGTCACATAATCAAACAAACATACTAATAGGTACCTGTCACATAATCTAATAAACAAATAGGTACCAGTCACATAATCTAACAAACAAATAGGTACCAGTCACATAATCAAACTAACAAACAAATAGGTACCAGTCACATAATCAAACAAACAAACAAATAGGTACCAGTCACATAATCAAACAAACA
>NW_018408851.1:838659-886045 GCF_002113885.1 Mizuhopecten yessoensis | reverse complement strand
CAATCTATGAGCACATTAACTACAGTTACTTATCAATCTATGAGCACAGTAACTACAGTTACTTATCAATCTATGAGCAGTAACTACAGTTACTTATCAATCTATGGGCACAGTAACTATAGTTACTTATCAATCTATGAGCACAGTAACTATAGTTACTTACCAATCTATGAGCACAGTAACTACAGTTACTTATCAATCTATGAGCACAGTAACTACAGTTACTTATCAATCTATGAGCACAGTAACTATAGTTACTTACCAATCTATGAGCACAAAAACTACAGTTACTGATCAATCTATGAGCACAGTAACTATAGTTACTTACCAATCTATGAGCACAAAAACTACAGTTACTGATCAATCTATGAACAGAGTAAATATAGTTATTTATCAATCTATGAGCACAGTAACTAGTTACTTATCAATATATGAGCACAGTAACTAGTTACTTACTAATCTATGAGCACAGTAACTACAGTTACTTATCAATCTATGAACACAGTAACAATAGTACTTATCAATCTATGAGCACAGTAACTATAGTTACTTATCAACCTATGAGCACAGTAACTACAGTTACTGATCAATCTATGAACACAGTAACTACAGTAACTTATCAATCTATGACCACAGAAATTATAGTTACTTAGCAATCTATGAGCAGAGTAAATATAGTTACTTATCAATCTATGAGCACAGAAACTATAGTTACTTATCAATCTATTAGCACAGTAACTATAGTTACTTATCAATCTATGAACACAGTAACTTTAGTTACACATCAATCTATAAGCACAGAAACTATAGTTACTTACCAATCTATGAGCACAAAAACTATAGTTACTGATCAATCTATGAACAAAGTAAATATAGTTACTGATCAATCTATGAGCACAGTAACTAGTTACTTACAAATCTATGAGCACAGTAACTATAGTTACTGATCAATCTATGAATACAGTAACTAGTTACTTATCAATATATGAGCACAGTAACTAGTTACTTACTTATCTATGAGCACAGTAACTGCAGTTACTTATCAATCTATAAACACAGTAACTACAATTACTGATCAATCTATGAGCACAGTAACTACAGTTACTTATCAATCTATGAACACAGTAACTGTAGTAACGTATCAATCTATGAACACAGTAACTGTAGTAACGTATCAATCTATGAACACAGTAACTAGTTACTTATCAATCTATGAGCACAGTAACTACAGTTACTTATCAATCTATGAGCACAGTAACTACAGTTACTTACCAATCTATGAGCACAATAACTATAGTTACCGATCAATCTATGAACAGAGCAAATATAGTTACTGATCAATCTATGAGCACAGAAACTATAGTTACTTACCAATCTATGAGCACAATAACTATAGTTACTGATCAATCTATGAACAGAGCAAATACAGTTACTTATCAATCTATGAGCATTGTAGGTTGAACCACAGTTACTGATCAATATATGAGCACAGTAACTAGTTACTTACCAATCTATGAGCACAATAACTATAGTTACTGATCAATCTATGAACAGAGCAAATACAGTTACTTATCAATCTATGAGCATAGTAGGTTGAACCACAGTTACTGATCAATATATGAGCACAGTAACTAGTTACTTACTAATCTATGAGCACAGTAGGTTTAACTACAGTTACTGATCAATCTATGATGACAGTAACCACAGTATCTCATCAGTCTCTGAACACAGTAACTGTAGTAACGTATCAATCTATGAGCACAGTAACTATAGTTACTTATCAATCTATGAGCACAGTAACTATAGTTACTTATCAATCTATGAGCACAGTAACTAATGTAACTTATCAATCTATGAACACAGTAACTACAGTTACTTATCAATCTATGAGCACAGTAACTACAGTTACTTATCAATCTATGAGCACATTAACAATAGTTACTTATCAATCTATGAGCACAGTAACTTATGTTACTTATCAATCTATGAACACAGTAACTACAGTAACTTATCAATCTATGAGCACAGTAACTACAGTTACTTATCAATCTATGAGCACAGTAACAATAGTTACTTACCAATCTATGAACACAGTAACTACAGTTACTTATCAATCTATAAACACAGTAACTACAATTACTGATCAATCTATGAGCACAGTAACTACAGTTACTTATCAATCTATGAACACAGTAACTACAGTTACTTATCAATCTATGAACACAGTAACTACAGTAACTTATCAATCTATGAACACAGTAACTACAGTTACTTATCAATCTATGAGCACAGTAACTACAGTTACTTATCAATCTATAAGCACAGTAACTACAGTTACTTATCAATCTATGAGCACAGTAACTACAGTTACTTACAAATCTATGAGGACAGTAACTATAGTTACTTATCAATCTATAAGCACAGTAACTACAATTACTTATCAATCTATGAACACAGTAACTACAGTTACTTATCAATCTATGAGGACAGTAACTATAGTTACTTATCAATCTATGAACACAGTAACTACAGTTACTTACAAATCTATGAGGACAGTAACTATAGTTACTTATCAATCTATAAGCACAGTAACTACAGTTACTTATCAATCTATGAACACAGTAACTACAGTTACTTATCAATCTATGAACACAGTAACAATAGTTACTTATCAATCTATGAACACAGTAACTAATGTTACTTATCAATCTATGAGCACAGTAAACACAGTTACTTATCAATCTATGAGCACAGTAACTACAGTTACTTACCAATCTATGAGCACAGTAAACACAGTTACTTATCAATCTATGAGCACAGTAACTACAGTTACTTACCAATCTATGAACACAGTAACTACAGTTACTGATCCATCTATGAACACAGTAACTAATTACTTATCAACCTATGAGCACAGTAACTACAGTTATTTATCAATCTATGAGCACAGTAACTACAATTACTGATCCATCTATGAACACAGTAACTACAGTTACTTATCAATCTATGAACACAGTAACTACAGTTACTTACCAATCTATGAGCACAGAAATTATAGTTACTTACCAATCTATGAGCACAGTAAATATAGTTACTTATCAATATATGAGCACAGAAACTATAGTTACTTACCAATCTATGAGCAGAGTAAATATAGTTACTTATCAATCTATGAGCACAGTAACTACAGTTACTTATCAATCTATGAACACAGTAACAAAAGTTACTTATCAATCTATGAGCACAGAAACTATAGTTACTTACCAATCTATGAGCAGAGTAAATATAGTTACTTATCAATATATGAGCACAGAAACTATAGTTACTTACCAATCTATGAGCAGAGTAAATATAGTTACTTATCAATCTATGAGCACAGTAACTACAGTTACTTATCAATCTATGAACACAGTAACAAAAGTTACTTATCAATCTATGAGCACAGAAACTATAGTTACTTACCAATCTATGAGCAGAGTAAATATAGTTACTTATCAATATATGAGCACAGAAACTATAGTTACTTACCAATCTATGAGCAGAGTAAATATAGTTACTTATCAATCTATGAGCACAGTAACTACAGTTACTTATCAATCTATAAGCATAGTAACTTTAGTTACTTATCAATCTATGAACACAGTAATTTTAGTTACTCATCAATCTATGAGCACAGAAACTATAGTTATTTATCAATATATGAGCACAGTAACTACTGTTACTTATCAATCTATGAGCAGAGAAACTATAGTTACTTATCAATCTATGAACACAGTATCTATAGTAACTTATCAATCTACAAACATATCTCTGTTAACATTTTATTATATTTGTATTATAGTATATTTCAAAGTTTACATGTACCTTAATCATATGATTTTTCCTGAGAAAAGATTATCAGAAAATGACAATTATTTGCTATGATGAAGTTATATCCAAGAAAAAATACATTGTGCACAAATGTTTAATCGCATTACACACAGAATAAGTAATGTAACAGCAATACAGGTATCAGTGTACAAGGTGTTTTTTTTAAAGAAGAGGTTAATCAAACACCATGTTTGTGGATTTATGATACAGTATACATACATTTCAATATATACAAGTTTATTATTCTAGTTACTGCCTATTCATGAAGTTGATTAATATATTTTCAAAAATGAAGTTGCCAGAATGATGACAAATATTTTTCAATAAATAGCTAAATGAAACACAAAATGTTCATACTTATGTTTGGAGATTGTTCAAATTCTGTTAAGATATGAACTTGATCTTGGCACCCTAAAACATGTACTCCTAATTATGATATTCTCATACTTAACCATTGTACGCTAATTGAGTTGACCAAAATCACATAAAGACAAATTAATTCTCTTTATTAATCTGCAACAATACTTACGAGCAAAGCCACTTCTGTAAATATGCTTTGCATATTTGAAACTTGAGATTTCTGTTTTGAAGCATCCTTTTGATAATTTCTCACAGGTTCAGATTTTGAATTAAACTTTAGACTTCTCCACTAAAAATAAAACAAACAAGAATCTTTGTGAAACACATGTCTTTGTCAGTAGACATCATTTGTGTAGCAGTTTAAAATAACTGATTTGGAACAAGTCTGTTAAACCAGTCACCAGTAATTTAGTTGTTCCATTATCCAAACAGTTCTGCCACAGTATTACATATAACATTTTGTTAATTTAACATATATTATTTCTGTCCTTAGCAGTGACTGATTTTCTTTTAAATTGTATTGCAGATAGTGTCTTGTTCTACCACATATATACTGTTATGCTTGCTTTCATATTTTCTCATTCTGATATTACTAACTTTGCTTATCTAATTATGTGACACTGCATTGTTATGATGAACTAGGAGTTTCATGAGCTTCTAATTCAATAATTGTTTTAAAATGTTGAAACACCTCTCCTACTCTTCCAGTAGAATTCCTAAGGTGCTTGTAGAAATGTAGGTTGCCTAAAACTGATTTAGTATTTAGTGCATATTATATGTATATTACATTGAATAGCTATATATAGTTACCGATAATGTACAACACTGTATAAAAGTGCAACATTGTATAACAGTGCAATATTGTATAAAAGTGCAACATTGTAAAACAGTGTAATATTGTATAAAAGGGCAATACTGTATTGATCAATTATGGACTTTATTTTTTGAGGTGAATATGTGGTAATTAGACCTGAATACTGATGTTAACTTTGACGAAAATTTTCAGGGCCATGTAACCACAAATTCACCAAAATAAAAGTCCTTAATTGCTATATCACATGCTAAATAACAATCAATACATGTACATTACCTGTTGTTTCTAAAAATGGTAACACTGAATCAATATTACAAATCACAAACCTCCATGTGATTAAGATCCAACAAATAAGAATGCATGAAAAATGTGTGTCGTTGTTGTCATGTACATAATATTGTACAACTTTGTGTAAAATACAACATTGTGTAAAATACAACATTGTATAATGACTTTTATTATTGATGTACAACATTGTACATGTACATTGCATACAACTCTTTAGACTTCTTTTTTATTAGTTAGCAATGTGCATATGATAAAGGCTTTATCAATATAGCTATATCTGTCCTTGTGAGAAACTAGGAAGGAAGATCACTAGAGCATGGAAACTTCCTAATATCCTATTTAGGGCACCATTTACCTGGGTAATTTTCTACTCCATTTAAGTGATATCAACTACTTCACAGTAGTGATATCACAAGAATGATTTAAGGTGACATAATCGATTCATTTAGTTATATCACCTGTTCATTCACTATATTGAGATGGTGATATCAATACAACACACTAATGATATAATTCTAGTAATATTACTTAAAAGAAATAGGTCAAACAGTACCCCATAATATATCCACGCATGATTCCAAGGACTTGAATAGCATTAATATTAGATTGTTCATTTCTAAAACACAATGTCGGTAACCTGAGGGTCAAACGGAAGATATGGCATTGATTGACTTTCGGTTTACCAGATGCATGGGTACTTCAGTGTTACAAAATAAGTATTTGAGAGCTTGCTGTTGGTACTTGTTATATGTAGCAGGGAACTGGACTGGGTGTATAGCCAAAAAAGAGATTGCTAAACTGGTAGAGTATGTGTCTTTCTAAAGATTGAAGGGTTCTGGTTTTGAATCCCAGTCTAGCCATGCATTTCTGTTTTCCTGTCACAATATGGTACCAGAGACCAACCCTTGTGTAAATTAAGCACTCATGGTGATCGAATGCTTGACGAGGGATACCCAAACCTTGGTAGTAAATGATTTTCTAAATCGTACTGTCAACGGGGACAAATACTTAGAAAAAGGGGGGGAAGTGGAACTGGACTGGGTCAATCGCCGGCTCCAGGTAGCTCGATTGGTACAGTATTCGTCTAGAGTTTGAAAGGTCACAGGTTTAAATGGTGGTGCATTTCTCTTCTCCTGTATCACTAATATAACACTACAAATTAATGCCAAATCCAATATATCTTTACATGTGTGTAAGTACAAATCTAACATATCTTAACATGTGTGTAAATTGCTGGCCTGGACACACACAGACATCACAGGCACTCAGTCCAGCCACAGGGTCACGTTACAATCACACATATGCTATACTGATATTATGGGTCACGACTCACAACACACATAAACATATGTTTATGTGTGTTGTCAACTGTTGTGACCAATATCAGTATAGCATATGTGTGATTGTAACGTGACCCTGTGGTCCAGCAGTGAACAGGTGAAGGAGATTAGATTATCAAATTGTTTGTGTACTTATGAAATATCATTAATGTAAACAAACCAAGTATGCTTCTCCCCGATTCCCTTAACAGTAATCACAGGATCCGGAAATATGCATAAAATGTATTTTCATATAATGTTTTTTTTATAAATATATTACTAGTCCATTATTATTAATCACGGAATTTCAGACTCCTGACAGACAGTCAGTCATGTGCAGTAATTGACAGATCAAGTTTATCTAGTGTTTGTGCTCAACGCTGTTGTTCAAATTACGTAACAGTTACAATGTACTTTCCCATTATAATCTTCTCGAAAATGCATAAAACTTAAATTGAGTCTCTTTTGAAAATAGTTATCCTTACTAGGTGTCGGAGGAGAAACTTCTGTTTGCTCATGATGTGCGGCAGACAGCGTAGCGGACAGTTCCAACGTGTGAAACTCTTTTGTGACAAAGTTACGTTTGGTACTACAAGGTGCGCGAATGTTACGCGACTTCCCATTTGTTCGTCGTATTTATTTTGACCAATCAGTGAAGGTATTTAAAGACCCCCGAATTAGACTTGCTCAAGTTTGTTAAGAGCTTATATGGGTCTTTTTAGCTTAATTTCAAATCATGCATACATATTTGCAGTTTATTTTGAACGGGATATAACTATGCGCTGTTCGGAACCAGAAGTTAATACGAATCAGAGACATAATGATAATGATAATAATAATATTTGTTCCGGTAAAAGGCAGATATTACACGTATATTACATTTTGCAGATTGGACATAACTAGTAATCAGGCAAAGTGGTCACTATATGGTAGAACTAGAGTGTTAAAAACTGGATTATATTCGATTAAATTTAGGCCTTTACCTCAGATGACACATTATATATAAAGCCATGCACATTGTGTCTTATTTATAAAGCCAGTATATATGTACGTCTCTGTACGAATGTAACCGATAAAACTGTACAAAAATTGTAATCTACATGACGAATTATATTTCATCAAAATCAATTCATTTGTGATATTGTAGCGGAACTGGACTGGGTCGATCGTCGGCGACCAGATTGCTCAATTGGTAGAGCATCCGTCTGGAGTTCGGAGGGTCCCGGGTTCGGACCCCGGTCTGGCCGTGCATTTTTCCTCTCCTGTTACATTTGGCGCCCACCGAAATATGACCACAGAGGGTGGTGTGATGTCTTGTGTATCTCCGGGGTCGAAGAATTTGTTAAAAGAGGGAGGAATGAAGGGGAACTGGTCTGAGTCGATCGTCGGCGACCAGATGGCTCAATTGGTAGAGCATCCGTCTGGAGTGCGGAGGGTCCCGGGTTCGGACCCCGGTCTGGCCGTGCACTTTTCCTCTCCTGTTACAATATAATTAGTGTTAAATTCCCATTAAACCATTATATACTTGTCTGCCAAATTATCGCATATAACATTTTCATCTGATATATGAATGGTCAATCTTTATATTAAATCAACAAACAGACGTGAAACTGTGCTCCGCCTTGGGGTCCAATCTACTTTAGGATGAAGAGGTCAGAACTCATTCAACTCCGATCACCAGAGGACCATCATCTCCAGCATCACGAACAACTCCAGACCCCGGTGTGCTCATTGAACATAGACTCCGTATCCATGGTTCAGCGAACAGGTACCTGAGAATTTGTTACAGCTATATCTGGACCTAAACTAAGGTGTTCAGAGTAATTTTTACATGTTTTAGGGGTTTAGATCGACTTTCGGTAAAAATGACACCCCCAATGATCATATCTCAGGTCCCTGTCATTCAGCCAATAATACTGCAAAAAATATGGAAAAAAAACTAAAAATAAGTCAATGAATTAAAAAAAATTCGTTGGAACTTAAGACTTATGCTGTAATTCCATGCATTAGGACCGCTCCATCCGCCAAATTCAATGGTTCTGCTCCCAATAGGCTCATTTTCTCTGCACACCTGGAATTTGTCGTGACACAATTACGTACCTGTGTTCCCATATGGAAAACAATCCCAGCGGAGTTGTGACCAGTTTGGCGCACCTCACCAAGTCTCTGAGACGACATCTAGAGGCGGTAACCGATGCTATACTATCCAACATAAGTGCGCCGTTTTGGTAAGATATCCTTGATACCCTATGCGTAGTACGTATAGGGATTTCTCTGTTGATGGCCATGGTTGTCTATTTTCTTCAGAAGTCTTATATTGGGAACTTGTATGCTATTGACGTAAGTGAGACCCGTAAAAGTAGTTGGTTTTCTTACAGAAGTCTCTCATGTCATCCGACAGTTTGATTACAACTAGAGATCCCTCTAAGAAATGGTGTGCTCTTTAATGACGCCTGTTGGAGAATAACATACGATAAGACAAGATGCATAACCTAAGCTCTATAGAGCTTTTGAGGGATGAAATTTTGTGCCCCTTCATGACCAGTATATCTATAGCTCTGAGAGGACGAGTTCTTTCCAACAGCTTTAGGACTGATACCTTTGTCGGGAACATCTTTATTGTCTTACATTTAAGATTATAAGACTCTTTCATGCTCAGGGGTGTAGGATAGGGAAATTCCACCCGAGGGGTTTTCAAATTTGAAAATCCCGAGGGTGGAATTAATTAAAGATTTAAAGAATATAAATATATGATATGTAAAATATGTAGGACACAATTAAATGTCCCATCCCTGTGTACAAAATTGGGTCCAAAACTTCAGCAAGCCTTGGTTTTTGCCCTAAACTCGGTACCCTCGGGCGGGACATTTCTATCCTACATATGATAGTCATAAATAATCGTCCATGGTGTACACTTGCTATAATTGTTTAAGTATAAATGATTTGGTCAGTATGTCAATGAGAAGAAATAGTTGGATGCTATTCTTCAGTTCTTCCATCATAGTCGTATGGCTCTTTTACATAGGAGACTGTTCTTCTAGACGGTTATCAAAGAACAACACTGATTGTTCAGTCAACCAAAACGACAACATCGATATCGTCACTGCTATCTGTAGAGGATTTACAACTTTCTGTGAGTGTATTGCGTTCTATAAGATCTAACATATTCCCACCAAATATTTCCCAACAACTCAATGACATTGCTGCTATAAGTGTATGTGTTTGTGTCGGGACAAGACCAGGCGTTGTACACCATCCACCTCTCCCGTCCAGGCACGGCTATTTTGATTCTTCGCAAACACATGCAGGTTCACACTGGTCATTGGTGCAAGTTTTATTTGTAAACTAATGGGGAAATATGGTGACCAGCAGGCACCCATTTTTGATATTGACAGTTTTAACTTGTTATCACGATTTCTTGAGAAGAACAAGATTTTATCATAAACTGAGTTGTGCATGTTCTACTTTGTAACCCGTGGTTGATAGAACAAATCGGTCGCCAGGTAGCCGTCTTGGATTTTGACATTATAAGTTTGTTTTAGCTTTTTTTTTAAGAACTGCTTGAAGCATCTTTCTCATATTTCATGTATACGTTTTGCTTAGGTTATTTAGTTGTTCAGACATCTTTAATTTTAACTGTTGGAAGGATGATTGTTGCTATTTCTCAGGATCGAAGTCATTGCGAGAGCTTTCTCATTTTTCAAGTAGCTTCATCACGAGTCATTAATTGTGCATCTTTAATTTTGAGTCTTGTTCGAAGAACAAAAAAGTTACCAATCGACCCGGAAAAAGTGTAAAATAAGTGTAAGCAGAACTGATGTTATATCTAGAAATGGTCTGGGTATTGGGGTTAATATCATACTAACACTGTATACTTTCAGTTTTTATATAATTCTATATTGAAGCACTCCAAATTGTTAACTGTTAAATACATGTCTCCCATCTCTTTATCTGCCCAGATTAAGGAAATTTTCACATACCCATTTTTTTTTTATTATAATAAAAATCATTCATTGGCCAATTTTATCAACAAGGTAGTAATGTGAGGAGTGAGCCTGCATGTTATCATCTGTCATGTTGACACTGGCTGATACAGTCAGCTGATACTATCGCATTGGTCCATATGCAGTCAAGGCTGGTCAGGTGCCCGTCACATTGGGAAACACCTTTAATACATCAAGATGATCCGTCTCTGGAGCCTAATTATTATTTTAACTGCTTTTCAGACTTACAACTGTGGTAAGTCAATGCACGTCTGCGCATGTCGTGTTTTTTTTTTACATAACAAACATTCATAAAGACAGCTGATGTGTAAATGTAGAGAAAGGAGCAACGTAGGACGTTACAGACTGGTGGTCTAAAAGGCAGTATAACTTATAGGGTTCAGCATTAACCCATGAATAATACTCTTTCGGTATATCGTACAGCTGTTCACGAATGTTCATGTGTTAATAAATGTGTGTTCGGAAGTGTATGAACTCGGTCACAAGTATACAGTGAACGTTCATGTGTGTATATTCTTCTACCATACAGCATATGTTCATAAGTGTATGAACAATTTTCCACATGCACACCACCAACGTTTGTTATGTGTAAATGTACACCACCACCTATCGACACTGGAAATAATGTCGACCAGGGTTATCATTCCAAGTTAGAATGGCCTGTTTGGTCAACTCGCTTCACCAAATAGATAAATTTCATCAGTGACGTCATATTAGTAGGTTAAATGGAATAACTATATTCATAAAAGTGCTCGAATTCATCTTGTTTAAATGAAAAAATACTTACATTTTACTATATTATCAGTAAATGTACATTTGTCTGTTTGTTACTAACTGCTTTTAATTGTTGTTGACTAGTGATACATATGTGTTATTTCGTACAGATAACGCCGGGTATGATCAGACGATATCCGATTTAGGTGACTATACCTTCCTGGTAAACAATAAAACGTGGTTACAAAGCGCCCCTGTTTTTCTTCGCCTCAATAACGAGACAGTCACCCTTGACAACTCCTCGTTGGTTGTGGATTCCGTTAACAGGAATTGTACCAACAAGCATGATGATTTCGGGCAGTATGATTGTACCAGCTTCAGACTCCGGGCGTCAGGAGACTATCTCTTTGATATCTACTTCAAAGAGTATGCTTATCCATCAAAGTTCTACATATACGAACTGGTAAGTGCTTTTTATTCAAGAGAGTTGGTAAGCGGTTTTTTATTATTACGTGTAATGACGCTACTGAAAGATATGGGGAACGTTGTTTTTATTATTTCGTGTAATGACGCTACTGAAAGAGATGGTGAACGTTGTTTTTAGTATAACGTGTAATGACGCTACTGAAAGTGATGGTGAACGTTGTTTATATTATTACGTGTAATGACGCTACAGAAAGATATGGTGAACGTTGTTTTCATTATTACGTGTAATGACGCTACTGAAAGATATGGGGAACGTTGTTTTTATTATTACGTGTAATGACGCTACTAAGAGAGTTGGTGAACGTTGTTTTTATTATTTCGTGTAATGACGCTACTGAAAGATAGGGTGAACGTTGGTTTTATTATTACGTGTAATGACGCTACTGAAAGATATGGGGAACGTTGTTTTTATTATTTCGTGTAATGACGCTACTGAAATAGATGGTGAACGTTGTTTTTATTATTTCGTGTACTGACGCTACTGAAAGAGATGGTGAACGTTGTTTTTATTATAAGTACTAAGAGAGTTGGGTAAAACGCTACTATATGAGCTAAGTGTGCTTTTTTGTTATCTGGGCAGATTCGACCGAACAAATATTTAGATAACAACTGGAAAAAAAGTATCCATAAGTGCACGTGAGATATTTAAACAATCATCCATTTCCTGAAATAGAGCAAAAGAAAGCATGACTTACAATGCATGATGTCACTTTGCCTTTAGGTGTACGTGAACGCTACACCCGGGACACAGGCCCCCGACTGTCACCCCCCGCCGTGGCCTCCCGTTCCTGGGTTCGAGACCTGTTATAACTCTACCGTCGGGGCCTTTCCATCGTTTCAAGTTGTGCAACCGAATGGATCACCACCATTGGGTTACATGACGTTTGCTGATAAAATGATGGGTGACGTTGGGAAAAACTTTGGAGCGTAAGTATGCAGGTGTTTCGTTTTGCGTTGTGTTGATATCGATTTTAAGAACTTTCAGATTCATTTTTATTCCAGCACTGTACTGTACATCACTGTACAGTCGACGGCTGTTCGGGTATTTCCGTCATCTGGTAAAGTAATCGGGGACCAACCATATCATAGTGTAACATCAAATTACTGTTGACAGAAATTCCGGAATAGTTTAATATTAATGTTTTTCACATTTTTTTTATTTAAAGTTAAGTACAAATATGTATCATAAATAAAACGTTTTTTTGTTTGTTCAAACATGCACGTAAAGTTAGAAGATGCACATCTATCATAATTGATACACGCATGTTTTTTTTTATAATTTTGAAAGCAATGAATATAGAAATGCTGCTATCGGGATTTGACCATTATATTCACGCTATGTTCAGATGGGGTGCAAGTACACCAAAGATTGCCGATGGCATGTTAAGCGGTCCGGTTGCAATCTTCGACCAGACCGGAACAACCCTTCTTCTGTCATCAGCCGACAACTTTATGACGTCATCAGTTTGGCACCAAGACTCACCAGGAGGGCGTGTCAACTGGGGTGTTATGGGAGGGGTGAATTTAATACCGGCCGGATACTCTGTCAGAACCATCCTGGTACCGGCAGAGGGTGTGAACACGGTCAGTCCGAGGGGGATTCCTAACCCTTTGAGTTCGATATTTTGTTTATTATTGAACATCCCAAACTCTATATAGGAACTCGTTTTTCTACAAAAACACCCACATATGATACTGTTACGTACTCAGTTCGCTAGTATGAACACATATTACAATTCTGTAAACGCAGTATTTACCAGTAAACCCGCACATTACAATTTGTCGGCCTATATACGTTTCAAAAGGTCAAAATTGATAATTAAATTATCAGATTGATACACCAATTTCCTATCACGAGTATGTCTTTTATCTTTTATCGTTTTGTTTTGACAGGCCTTTGAAACATGGGGTCTTATTTTACGCAGTTGCCATCAACATGATGGAACAAGACAGAGAATCTATGCAGCCGACACCACTATCAGTCATCTGGGATATTGGACAGACAACGGTAAGGGAATGACGTCACAATCACTCACTCTGAGTAACCTCACGTTTTGTTAACGTAACTGTAAGTCCCTTTGTCGCTCCTGAAGGTAAACGACTGCCATATATATGATTTCTTTTTAAGCCCACAAACATCAGGTGATTGGCTGATCAAATTGTCCGTCCGTCCATCCGTCGTCCATGTAAAATTCCTGTAAAAGCTGTTTCTCAGCATATCTCAGTATATGTAATTTCCCCCTGGCTCATTGTTTTGCAAAACAAAATTGCCGACAGGCGATAATCTTGTGACATTACGAGTTTATGTTATATCCAACATGGGACTGGGTGATATTACTAGTAAGAAAAATGAAGAGTACAGAAGGTAAAAGATAATCTTTTATAGATCTGATAAAGATCTTTTGATCATGGGCGCCAAGATGCTTCTTTAATCTTTTTGTTTATCATTCATTACTTCAGAGCATATCAGTCATAATTGAAACGTGCAGTGCTTCACATTAGTACGAGTTGTCTCTCTTTGAATTTGTAACAAGTCGCTAGACACGACAACATTACATGTGGTTAACGAGAGTATCAGTGATATTACCTATTACTTTGATATTGTTAGAAGTGTGTGCAGTTTCCGTGTCATGTAATAGTTACAACCTTCGTGACTAATAATCATTTACTTAAATTCCTTTTAGGCTGCAACACCAATAAACGAAAATGCTATTTTTAAGGCAAATACTTAAGCACCTATATATGTTGATAATGGCCAACAATTACCGCATAATTTGATATTGCAGCAAGTAAGCACTGACTTTCTTGTCTGTTTATGGTTTCGGCTGTTTTGCCTATGGTATGAGAATGTTTATAGAATATTTCCTATAAAAGTTCAGAAGATGATGTAGTTTTCAGCATTCTTTGGAAAATATTTTATACCACGGCTATCAAACCAACTGTACTTTTTGAATTATTTACATTATGGCTAAGTATATTTTCTGACTAAATTTACTTCTCTGTTTAGTGCCAATGTCAGCCAATTTGTTATCGCATAACGTGTGCAATTTGTATTTGATGATCTTGCCTAACAGATACGTTATTACTTCACAGGGGCGTTCTACTACTACAACACAGAGGACGCGGACGTCGGACGGAATATTACGTACGAACAGACACTAACTGACGTCAAAACATATTCCAGCATGCACAAAATTCCTTACAAGTAAGTGATAATTTTGCCTATGAAAAACAACAAATGGAATAAGACCAATTGTCTCCGAACAATTCATTTGGATTGTTGCAATCCATACAGTAATATAAAATGTTAAAGATCTGATTGTTTCAGAAATTTACAAGAGACAATCATTTCCGTGTACGTTGGTGAATATACAAACACGCCGATATAGAATTAAAACATTCAAAGTTAGTCAAAAAAAGAAGTTAGCACTGATGAGCAGGCATAACTTAAAGGCAACACATCATGAACCCCCGTGTTAGAATCTGGACACGAAACAGGGTGCTCCGGAAGTGTCGGCATATTCTACACCACATGTAGCACCCATCATTTCCGGATTATTTGATACGTTCTTACACCATGGTAATACTTCTAGCCAGTTTTCAAGGAAAACGCCAAATATTCGTATAAGGATAGAAATATTTTTTCCTTTATTTTTAAACACTAAAACAGGCGTCCGAACATGAATGTCATCTTACATTGTATTTGCTGATGTAGTGATTTCTTACAAAAAAACTAATTCAAATTATTTCATGGAGTTATCTCGAGAATGATTTCGACAACAAAAATTGCGAGGCGAATGGAATAGACAGTAGGTCACTAACAGTCTAGAACACAGTGAACGGACATTAGATCACTAACGGTCCAGAATAACATCAGCGGGTGTAATAGACAATAAATAACTAACCGTCCAGAACGACATGAGCGAGTGTTATAGATAATTGTAACTAACTGTCCAGAACGACATAAGCGGGTGTAATAGACAATATATAACTACCTGTCCAGAACAACATGAGCGAGTGTAATAGACAATATATAACTACCTGTCCAGAACAACATGAGCGAGTGTAATAGAAACTATATAACTAACTGTCCGGAACAACATGAGCGAGTGTAATATACAATATATAACTAACTGTCCAGAACAACATGAGCGAGTGTAATAGACAGTAGGTCACTATTGGTCCAAAACACAGTGAACGAGTGTAGCAGACAGCAGGTCACTAACGGTTCAGAAAATGAGCGAGTGTAATAGACAGTAGGTCACTAACGGTCAAGAACATAAGCGAATGTGATAGACAGTAGGTCACTAACGGTCCATAACACAATGAACGAGTGTAATAGACAGTACGTCACTAACGGTCCAGAACACAGTGAACGAGTGTAATAGACAGTAGGTCACTAACGGTCCAGAACTCAGTGAACGAGTGTAATAGACAGTGGTTAATAACAGTCCAGAACATGAGCAAATGTAATAGACAGTAGGTTACTAACGGTCCAGAAGATGAGCGAATGTAATAGACAGTAGGTTACTAACGGTCCAGAAGATGAGCGAATGTAATAGGCAGTAGATCACTAACAGTCCAGAAAATGAGCGAGTATAATATACAGTAGATCACTAATGGACCAGAACATGAGCGAGTATAATATACAGTAGATCACTAACGGTCCAGAAGATGAGCGAATGTAATAGGCAGGAGATCACTAATGGCCCAGAACATGAGCGATTGTAATAGACAGTAGGTCCCTAACGGTCCAGAACATAGTGAACGTGTGTAATGGACAGTAGGTCACTAACGGTCAAGAACATAAGCGAATGTGATAGCCAGTAGGTCACTAACGGTCAAGAACACAGTGAACGAGTGCAATAGACAGTAGGTCACTGACGGTCCAGAACATGAGCGAATGTAATAGACCGTAGGTCACTAAAGGTCCAGAACAAAATGAATCAGTGTAATAGGCAGTAGGTCACTAACAGTCCAGAACACAGTGAATGAGTGTAATAGACAGTACGTCACTAACGGTCCAGAACATAGTGAACGTGTGTAATGGACAGTAGGTCACTAACAGTCCAGAGCACAGTGAACGAGTGCAACAGACATTAGATCACTAACGGTCCAGAAGATGAGCGAATGTAATAGGCAGGAGATCACTAATGGCCCAGAACATGAGCGATTGTAATAGACAGTAGGTTACTAACGGTCCAGAAGATGAGCGAATGTAATAGGCAGGAGATCACTAATGGCCCAGAACATGAGCGAGTATAATATACAGTAGATCACTAACGGTCCAGAACACAGTGAATGAGTGTAATAGGCAGTAGATCACTAACAGTCCAGAACATGAGCGAATGTAATAGACAGTAGGTCACTAAAGGTCCAGAACATGAGCGAATGTAATAGACAGTAGATCACTAATGGCTCAGAACATGAGCGAGTGTAATAGACAGTAAATCACTGACGGTCCAGAACATGAGCGAATGTAATAGACAGTAGGTCACTAACGGTCCAGAAGATGAGCGAATGTAATAGACAGTAGGTCACTAAAGGTCCAGAGCACATTGAACGTGTGTAATATGCAGTAGGTCAATTACGGTCAAGAACACAGTGAACGAGTGGAATAGACAGAATGTCACTAACAGTCCAGAGCACAGTGAACGAGTTTAAAAGGTAGTAGGTCACTAACGGTCAAGAACACACTTAACAAGTGTAATAGATAGTAGGTCATTAACTGTCCAAAACACACTGAACGAGTGAAATATACAATAGGTCGTTAATGGTCAAAAACGAAGTGAACGAGTGTAATAGATAGTTGGCCACTAACAGTCGAGAACACAGCGAACGAATGTAATAGACAGTAGGTCACATACAGTCGAGAACACAGTGAACGTGTGTAATATGCAGTAGGTCACTTACGGTCCTGGAAACGGTAAACAAGTGTAATAGACAAAAGGTCACTAAAGGTCCAGAACACAGGCAACGAGTGTAATAGATAGTAGGTCATTAACGGTCAAGATCACAGTGAATGTGTGTAATAGACAGTAGGTCACCAACGGTCCAGCACACAATTAACGAGTGTAATANCAGTAGGTCACCAACGGTCCAGAACACAATTAACGAGTGTAATAGGCAGTAGGTCACGAACGGTCCAGAACATGAGCGAGTGTAATAGATAGTAGGTCACTATCAGTCCAGAACACAATTAACGAGTGTAATAGGCAGTAGGTCACTATCTGTCCAAAACACAGTGAACGAGTGAAATAGACAGAAGTTCACTAACGGTCTAGAACACAGTTAACGATTGAAATAGGCAGTATATCACTAACATTCATGAACACAATGAACGAGTGTAATAGGCAGTAGATCACTAACAGTCCAGAACACAGTGAACGAGTGTAATAGACAAAAGGTCACTAACGGTCAAGAACACACTAAACAAGTGGAATAAATAGTAGGTCATGAACGGTCAAGAACACAGTGAACGAATAGAATAGACCTTAGGTCACTAACAGTCCAAAACACAGTGAACGAGTATAATAGGCAGTAGGTCACTAACTGTCCAGAACAAAGTGAACGAGTGGAATAGACAGAAGTTCATTAAGATCACTAACAGTCCAGAACACAGTGAACGAGTGTAATAGACAAAAGGTCACTAACGGTCAAGAACACACTAAACAAGTGGAATAAATAGTAGGTCATGAACGGTCAAGAACACAGTGAACGAATAGAATAGACCTTAGGTCACTAACAGTCCAAAACACAGTGAACGAGTATAATAGGCAGTAGGTCACTAACTGTCCAGAACAAAGTGAACGAGTGGAATAGACAGAAGTTCATTAAGATCACTAACAGTCCAGAACACAGTAAACGAGTGTAGTAGGCAGTAGGTCACTAACGGTCCAGAACACAGTGAACGAGTGTAGTAGGCAGTAGGTCACTAACGGTCTAGAACACAGTGAACGAGTGTAATAGGCAGTAGGTCACTAACGGTCCAGGACACAATGAACGGGGTAATAGGCAGTAGGTCACTAACAGTCGAGAACACAGCGAACGTGTGTAATAGACAGTAGGTAATTAACGGTAAAGAACACAGTGAACGAGTGTAATAGACAGTAGGTCACTATCAGTCTAGAACACAGTGAACGAGTGGAATAGACAGTACGTCACTAACAGTCCAGACCACAGTGAACGAGTGTAATAGATAGTAGGTCACTATCAGTCAAGAACTCAGTACCCGAGTGAAATAGATAGTAGGTCACTATCAGTCCAGAACACAGTACCCGAGTGAAATAGACCATAGGTCTATGACGGGCAAGAACACAATGAACGAGTGTAAAAGACAGTAGATCACTAACTGTCCAGAACACAGCGAAAGAGTAAAATAGACAAAAGGTCACTAAAGGTCCAGAACACAGTGGACGAGTGTAATAGACAGTAAGTCACTGTCAGTCCAGAACACAGTGAACGAGTGGAATAGACAGTAGGTCACTAACGGTACAGAATACAGTGAACGAGTGTAATAGACAGTAAGTCACTGTCAGTCCAGAACACAGTAAACGTGTGTAATAGACAGTAGGTCACTAACGGTCCAGAACACAGTGAACGAGTGTAATAGACAGTAAGTCACTGTCAGTCCAGAACACAGTGAACGAGTGGATTAGACAGTTGGTCACTTACGGTACAGAACACAGTGAACGTGTGTAATTTACAGTACTTCACTAACGGTCCAGAACACAGTGAAAGAGTGGAATAGACAGAAGTTCACTAACGGTCCAGAACACAGTGAACGAGTGAAATAGGCAGTAGGTCATTAACGGTCCAGAACACAGTGAACGAGTGGAATAGGTAGTAGGTCACTAACGGTCCAGGACACAATGAACTGGGTAATAGGCAGTAGGTCACTAACAGTCTAGAACTCAATTAACGAGTGTAATAGGCAGTAGGTCACTAACGGTCCAGAACACAGTGAAGGAGTGTAATAGGTAGTAGGTCACTAACGGTCCAGGACACAATGAACTGGGTAATAGGCAGTAGGTCACTAACAGTCGAGAACACAGTGAACGTGTGTAATAGACAATAGGTCATTAACGGTCAAGAACACCGTGAACGAGTTTAATAGACAGTGGGTCACTAACAGTCCAGACCACAGTGAACGAGTGTTATAGATAGTAGGTCACTATCAGTCCAGAACACAGTACCCGAGTGAAATAGACCGTAGGTCAATGACGGTCGCGAACACAATGAACGAGTGTTAAAGACAGTAGATCACTAACTGTCCAGAACACAGCAAAGAGTAAAATAGACAATAGGTCACTAACGGTCGAGAACTCGGTGAACGAGTTTAATAGACAGTAGGTCACGAATGGTCCAGAACACAGGGAACAAATGGAATAGACAGTAATTCACTAACGGTCAAGTACACAGAGATAATGTATTTAATGACTGTTAACAAATGAACTAGCTGAAATTAATAACAAAAATACTTTTTAAATCCTGACGTTTAATCATGTCAGTATTGTTATAACAGAAAACCAGAAAAGCTGGAAAAGTTGTAATCGAGAATAGCTCCCTGGCTAGTTCCAGAATTAGGCCGTACCCAGACCTCGTCTCCTACAACTAATTCCAGAATGGCTGTATTTCCACCATGGGCAAATGTATCGCCTGTACCGCTTGCATATATCAAGGAAACCGCCGCCCCATTTTTTGCCAATTCGGCTTGGAAATACTTGCCCGGTAAGACTAGAAGGTGAATGTTAAAAACGTAAACGCCAGAAACTCCACAGTGGAACACTCCGGTTCCTGCGTTGTACGGATCAGCCAAATTGGTTACCACATGGTTGAAAATAATAGGTTGGTTGATTCCAAGATTGGTCAATCGCACGTCGGTGTACGAATAGAATGCCACGTGTTTTCTGTGGACCTGATCTAAAGAATAAGAGATAGTCACACATTATGCTAACGTAACAATGTTTTCATGCTTATATGTAAACGTTAAAAATGTACAAAACAATTATTTAATAGTGTATCGAGTGGTTAAATGTTTCTGGAGAATAATAGATTTTGTCTCATATTGTATAACGAAATTATGCACAAATGATACAGGTCGAGTCGACAAAAGTCACATACACTCACAGTGCCAGTCGTATTTTTATAAATAGATACAATAGTCCATCATCACAGTAATAAAATAATGAATAAATGAATCTGACACAATTTCTATATGATATCTTGTTATCCATTTAAAAATAGGCCGTCGCACCATACTACATTTAACAGTTACAATTTTGCCGCTTCAAAACAATTGATCGAATAATGTAAAAAATGTAATGTTTTCAAAGGTTAGATTTTGATGGTTTTAGTCCTATATTACAGCCTTTCGGCTGTTTTTTCCTCTATATTACAGTCTTTTGGCCTTTCAGCAGACGAGAAAATATATGAAAATGAGTATAGAAGGAATGTAACGTATGTAGAGAAAGAGGAGAAAGTGAGAAGGTAGCGGCGGAGAAAATAGGAGTCGTCTGTCTTAACTGTCCTACTTGAGAGATACTGTTGTTTAACGTTACCTAACAGTGAACCGATGTAACTAGACATACTACATAAAAGTATTCCGACGCGGAATGAGAGGAGGAGGACGGAAGAGGATTGACCATAGCCTATATGTAATCGGTTTGATCTAGGTAAATAAATGTAAACATTAAACCTAAAATAATCTACTCTCTAAGTCGATGTTATCACGCCTTCTCTTCTTCGACAATACCAAGAGGGACATTATCGTGCGAGGTGGAGAGTCCTACACGAGAGGAAACGATATAAAAGTATAGATAATTTTAAACATAACTTAAATTCATCGCCAGTGTCATCGACATAAACTGACGTACCTACTCTCGCAGGCCTCTGATGTACCAAGGACGACCTGCGATCTGGTGATTCAGATCGGTTTTCATGGCGAAGTTCCGAAGTTCTTTCGGTGGTCCGTTCAGGCGTCACACCATCGTCAGTATCGGTTCCTGTTACCTTCCTGTTACCTTACTGTTACCTTACTGTGATATACAGCATTGTTCTAAATGATGAGTTCCACACAAAGAAAGCTGTACGATATACACAAGCAGATAAATAAAATAGAAGATAGCTGATAATCTTGCTGTAAGTACTTTATGGTGTTAATTGGTTTTGAGTAAGAAATCAACACACATACTATTTAAGATTGCATACATCTGTAATGTGTGTTGTCTTATTTACGATGGGACATCATATAATATATAAAAAAAGCATTGATTGCTGGAGAAAGTAATTGCACAATTCACGTAGAACTACGATATAGACCTTCATGTTTATATAAATAAAGTGCAATGATGTTAATCTTATAAATCCAAACCATCGGTATGAAATGTGCAGCAGGGCAGTTGTATGTGTATGCGATCGTTCTGTCAACAGTTAGGGCAAAAGGCCACCCTAAAACCATACTAAAATGCACTAAATTAATCCAAGGTATTATAATAGCAATTTTGACGGGATTAATGCGAGTGGATTGTCAGCTATTTCTTTAAAACAATTCCGACAGTTGATCTTCATAATAGATGATATTTCATTCGCTGGTTCTTAAATGTTCAACGTAAACCACAGGAATTCCAAAAATGGAATCATGCCCGACCTTGCATTGTATGGATTAGCCAAATCGGTTATCAAGTGATCGAAAATGATTGGTTAGTTGTTTTTGGGTTGTCAATCGAAAGTCGGTGTACGAATAGAACGCCGCGTGTTTTCTGTAGACCAGAGCTGAAGTATAATGTATTGCCAGGTTTTAATACGAAGTAAATCGGTGTTTCCATACTTACATGTAATTCAAAGTGAGATATATATGCAATTACGATTTAGTAGTGTACTGATATCAGTATTTCTTGCGAATTATGATTCTTTCTTATGTCACACGAAATCCTACACTATATACACTGAGGACATCGACCATCATTTCCAAATCTTGATGTTTTTCACATTCTGTTAAATGGTTTTGAAGCCTACTACATGTACCAAATAAAGATGTGCCGTCTACTTCAAAATAATAAATCTAACTATGATAAAGCCGAATGCGTAATATCAAATTACCAAAAAGAAGTATTCTTAGGTTCAAAGATAACTTATGTACTGTGAAATACATCGCCAGCTATCGATATAAACGTAAACACATACACTCCTAGTTCGCCGATATGCCAAGGACGACCCGCGATCACGTGACTCAGATTAATTTTTCACGACAAAGTTCTAACCCCACCCCCCGGTCTACTGAAGCGTCATACCATCATCAGTACCTGTAGCATTCTTCCTCTTTGATTTGAACGATGAAGAATCTTGTGCAAAATTGTTTGACCCGGGTGTATAAAATGTCCACTTGTCTCTAGAGTCTCGCTATTTTATTGGCGTGAATGACCTGGAACAGGTACAATATCGCATATTAATACTCGTTTTTCAAATCTGCAGTTTGTGACCTTAATATTTTTTCCTATGGAAAAGCAACAGCTTCCGCAACGTGGAAGGCATACAGTAGTAACAATAACATACGAAAAAAACCATTGTAAACCGTCGTGTTTAATCAGCGGCAGGTTTGACCTCTGGCTCACTTGAAGTACAAATTTAATTAGAAGTATAGCCATTTACAACCCTTGGTTATAAACCAACAAAACAAAAATAAACGTTTGTGTATATTGATAGGCTAACTATTGAATCATATCCAAGCATATGTGCTTCTATACTGTGAAATGCAGTTCTGTTTCACGCGAAAAAGGATTTTAAATAAAGTCCTATCAACAGGTAAGGTAATTTGATAAAGGATTTATGGGTTGTATTTTGTACATTAAGAAAGTAGAAATGCATTCATAATATACACTATGACTTGTACGTTGTTAACTGACATTCTTTGTTTTTACGGGATACTTGGTGCTAGAGGTGGTGCCGCGAACTCAAACCCTATCTGGGGTTTCTTGCATTGCTCTTTTCTTTAGTCAGGGTCAGTCGTTCCTTTAGCTTTGGTTTCTTTGCGATAACTGCTGATATCGACGTAGAATTGATGTTACTCCAAGTCATGTTGTGATGTCAATGCTACTTCTACCTACTGTCCACAGATATCTCCAGATCGACTCATGGTGGTACTACAAAGGATTACTGGACGGTATCAAGCAGTGGTCTTATAGACCAGAAATATTCCCTAGGGGTGTCAAGTAAGCTTCCTCATGTAGTATTCAAGTGTTTAATTATTTTGTTTTTGTGGCATTAACAGCATATTTATCACTACGTTTTGTGCTATATGACTACATGACTAAACTTTACCTTTACCTTGCTTTTTACCTAGAAATATTATAGAGCTCTTTGAGCTTGAATTTGTTATTCCTATTAGGTTAATGCAAATTGACACATTGAGACTTTGATTTTCACAAACTAAAACATTAAATAACATATTTATATTTTCCCACAGAAGATCCTAAATTGCATCATAAATGTTGCTTATCTCCTCAAGTTGGTCGTGTCATGTCAAGTTAACTATATTTTATAGATTCCTGTCCCAGACCACAGGATGGTCAATAGCAGCCCACAACAGATACTGGTGAGTAATCTAATGTAGTACTAATTATTCAATCAACAGGATTGCTATTAAAATGTATTCTGGTAAACATATACATGGTATATCTTTCAACACTTATGTTTTCGCAGCAATTGATTTAAAGAATTCAACGCATTAGTGTACAGTCACATTCCTACTACACGTAAGAACGAGAACTGATATACTCGACCCTAGAATTTCCAACATTGGAGAACTTTGAGCCAGATGTTCTTGTAGCTGTGTGGTGCATGTCATTCGAGAGACACCGGGATTAAATGTCGCCAGAAAGTAACGGCAGTGTTTGGGAATTGGAAATGCGTGATGACATTTTACCTTTAATCCAGGAGCATTTCTCTGTTACTTGCTAATGTGTGGGTTAACAATGTATTACACTGTCGCACAGAACGCTCGAGATAACAACTGAGTTCATTAGGAACTGTAGAAAGACTCGTAATATTGTAGAAAGTTTATTTATGTATCACAACCAGTGAGTGTTTATGTGTGACGTTTCGATGCCTAGTTGGTACCCTGTCACCTTCATCGGACAAATAACCAGTGAAGGGTATGTACAAAAAGGTGTAAAATATGTAGGAGTTGGTGATTAATATAAATCGATGTCGATTCGTATACACTATATGCGTATGTTCACTTCAGTTTTATATGTGTTCCTCTATCAGTGACAGTGTCTATCATATCTGTCATAATTTAAGAAAGAAAATCAGCTTAAGCGAGATTTGGAAAAGTTTTTGATCACAACTTTAATGATAAGACCGAGTGATCGACATCACTGTATTACATACGCATTGCCCGAACTCATAGGGGTTTCTTTGGGGTGATGAGTTTAGTAATTGATATAAAAAGAATCAGTCCATAAATTTAATCATCTTAGCTAGAATGAAACTACATGAAACATTAACAAAATATTGATAAAACGATATTGAAATGTGGCTTCGGTAATCTGACATACTATCTAACACGGCAGCCGACGCTAAGGATCACCGAGGCCTGAAATGTATAAGAATGCATAATTTCCTATCCAGACGTTAAATCAATTTTGATTGCCTTTATCAGATATTCATTTAAGGCGAAAGATACATTCTTGCAGTTGTATTGTATCCAATGTGTATGGATTAAAGAAACCGAAAGGTATTGGTCCTGCATTAAACTTATTACGTTTTATACTTTTATAAATGGAAATCAGACACTTGAAACTTGAGATATATTTCTTTTATCCTGTTATTTTGTTGGTTTTTGTTGTGCAATTTTTCAAGGTAACCATATGACACATTTTGAAGCATAAGTTATAACTTTCTGTAAAAAATGATGCTCCGTGGAAAATATTTAGGATAATTAGTAGAAATACGAAGTGATGAAGGTTCATTGCATTACTTTAATGACTAAAACAATCAATGTCACAGATAAATGTAACTCAAAAAAGGGATAGGATATGACCACATTATAATTCATAAACAAAAAATGCAAGAATTGCATATTGGAATCTCCTGCGGATCCCTGATATATATGTCATGGTAACGTTAGTATAGTTTGTTAAGTCCCTAAATAATTATCTAATTATGTTTCATTTCATGTGTGCATGCTAGCCATACCACGAACGTTTTAGTATAACATGTCTTTTGTGTGCTTTTGATTTTTGTCTGTATACCTAATGTCAAGAATACCATTTATTTATTAATAATTTATGTGAATTATTTTTTGTCTCTGTATATAGGTACATGCTTGATAAATATTTATTCATAGTGAATTAATTAGCAACAACTCTTAAGCTTTAACAGCTTAACCAACAATCATGTACCATGTTTGTTGTATCAAGTCATGAAAAAAATTGAAAATGAATAAAAAAAACCTAAAAAAACCTAAAAAAAACCTCGATATAGATAAAAATTGTAGCAGAAATATTTTATACGTGTTAATGTAAGCAAATGTGATGAAGTTATTAAATATTTTATACGTACAAGGCCATTAAAAATCTAAAAATCGAGTTCACGTGACATTCTAATCGCTCGCCTTTACGCGGTGTTTTGTTCCTGTTGAAGGCATAACAGGGAGTATAACTTGTACTGTACTAATTAAATTTTAATTGATGTAACTCCGTTAACCGACTTTTAACCGTGGTAATTTCTGAACTCCTGCAAACTGGTGTTGAAAATACTTCCTAATTCACAGATTTCACAAATATAGACAATATTTTTTGTTAAATACCCATGATTAGCTTTATTTGAATAGCAAATCATCACCGAATGGGCATTTCATATCGAATCGACTGATCTAAAAAAAATAAAAAAATTGAAATAAGTCTAGATACCTTTCTGCAGTTAAAATAAGCCGCGGCTTATTATCGAATTTATGGTATGAGCGTTCGGAACTTTGTTATAGGGTTAAGACATTGAACCGTAACTGATTGTGTATGTAAACCAGTACATTTTCGTGACGTACTGGTATTTATTGTGAGACGTATTTCACGCATGTAAGTATATATGTCGCGACATATATGTTTATTTCGCACATTCCAATGTATATAACTATTTGGCGTTGTACATTGTACAATGTACCAGCATGTATTTTGTGATATACCAGTATATCTTTCACAACAAACCAAAATGTTTTTTTGCGACGCACTGGTGTATATTCTATGAATGATGCGAAATACTATTATATGTTTTTACACATACAAGTACATATTCCAGACCATAACTGTATATTGTGCGGAAAGCAAAACATGTTTTACGTATACAAGCGTATCTTTCGCGACATACAAGTATGTTTGGTACACCAATAAATTATTTATATTGCCAGTAGATATTTTACGACATACCTGTATATATTTCGCGACATACCAAGGCAGCATTTATTGCGCAAATTTACAATAAATATCTTATGCAAACAATATTCATTTCGCCTAAACCAATAAACATTTCGTGTATACCATTATATATTTCACATCATACCAGTATTTTGCGACGTAACGGTATATAACGCGACACTACAGTATGTATTTTACAACTAATAAATATGTATTTTGATCAAATGTCAGTATGTATTTTGCAGCAAACTATACTCCTGAAAGGTTTTGAAATACCAATTTATATTTGACGATTTACAAGTATATATTTCTTGACTTACCAGTAAATATTCCGCGACATACCAGTATGTTTTCACGATAACTGCTATATATATTTTGCGACTTACTAGTAATATTTCGCGACGTATTTTAAAATTTTCCCCGACGTCCTTGTATTTCTTATTCGACCTCCCGTATTTATCTTATGACATATATGCACCTGTATATATTTCGCTGATAGAACTATACATTTCGCTCATGCCTTCTTGTATACATTTCGTGACCACCTGCATATGTAAATATTTCGCGACATATCAGTATAAATATATTTTACCACATTCTATTTTAAACGCAATCGTGAAAAATGGCAATCTTCTCCTACATTTTTCAACGAATCTCTTTGAAACTTGGTACACTTTATAATCATGATATGAATTTGTGTCTCACTTAAAAGAATTTTGATTTGAATTTTTTTCCAAAAGTTATTGCCCTTAGTTCATTTTAGCATTTTATTTTTGTCCGGCAATCTCCTCCTACATTTTTCAACGGAATTCTTTGAAACTTGGTATACATGATAATCATGATATGAAGTTGTGTCTCCTTTTTTTTATCCGGAGATTTTCTCCTACATTTTTATAGCATGTCAGCTAACCTCTCTTTGAATGATGCCGATCTTATTTCAATGTAAGAAAGTATATAACACTATATGGCATTCGACGGGCGTATATTGTTCCGCCCCGCGGTACTCTTGTTCACTTTTGTGTTCCCAAGGGAAATTTAGTCAAATGTTAATTCAATACATACTCGTAGCTTTGAACAAAAACCATCATTACGTCGTCAAGTCTTGCTCTAATGTTGTTAGTTATGTCTAATGTAATACAATCAATCCCAGAAGCGTGATCCGGTGTCAAGTCTTAATCTGAACATGTTAGTAAAAACAGATTTCTGTAAACTCATCATCCGCATACGAGTAATGTGTGAGTAACATCACAACACCTCCTCTATGTAACATTGTCTATGATTGGATAGGATTGGTTTAGTTGGTTTGGTTTAGTATTGTTTAACGTACTATCAACATTTATGGTCATTTAAGGACGGCCTCCCCTGTGTGCAAGATGTATGCGTGTGTGTTTTGGGAGGCTGCGATATGTTCGTGTTTGTCTCCTTATGTTAGCGCGGAACTGATGCCGACTTTATAGTGCTACCTCACTAAAACATACTACCGAAGACACCCAGCAAGGCACCCCATCTGGTCACATTATACTGACAACGGGCGAACCAGTCGTCCCACTCCTAAATTTCTGAGCGTTAAGCAGGAGTAGAAACTACCATTTTTACAGACTCTGGTATGTCTCAGCTAGAAGTCAGAACCCATATCCTTCCGCACAGGGCGAGCGCGCAATTAAAGGCCAAAAATGATGCATTGTCAAGGGAAAAATTAGGAAGAAGAAAGTTGTTTAGGAAGAAGAGAAAAGATAAGATCCTAAATTTAGCCGCCTCTTACGATCATGCAAGGGGGGCAGCAGGTACAATTATTTCGCCCTACCTGCAGGGACTGATTGGATAGGAGAAATCTCATGACGTCAGATTGAATATGAGGAATCACATGACGTCAGCATAACGCATTCCATTTCCCACACATTTTTCTCACGCAAACGATGTGTGGTTATTTTTATATAGATATTCCTGTTTAATTTGTGTGTAATTTTCTACTTTAGGATAAAAAATGCATGTTTCTTTGTATAAGAGAAGCATCTTGTATTTGTTTTACCCGGATAGATTATTATTAACATAGAAGAAAATGAAATATTATCGTTTACGTCATTCAAGGGCGAATCATGTACACTGGGATTGCCGTAGTACATAGTATACGTACATTATTTAACGAGGGATGTTGCTCTAGTGAAATATTCCTGCAATTAATTTGTGCGGTCATTGACGTCAGGTGAACACATACCTATTAAACTCTACTATTATTACATACTGTTTTTAATTGTTATTTAAATGCATATTATCCTTTCTGAAAAACATTAATTATCATTATTAAGGTTTATGTTCCTTTACGAAAGCTTGAACCGAACAACGATAACAAACAAACTGTCGCCGAGGACAGAACAATGACTTCACTTTACCATCACTTAAAATGGCACTCAAATGTTCGGAATCAATTTTTGTCTCGATTCGTAGATTCAATCAGTGAATAATAACTGATGAGCCCAAAAAAGGATTTCTGGTTGCATGGGAAATACAACATTTTGTATTAACACAGTGTGAAGTACAGTACATGTATTGCCAGGCCTGCTGTTTAGAATATTATCATATCATGAGAAGCCATGGTATTGAATGTCGCTTCAATTCTAGTATTACATAGCGTAGCAAAGCACACAAATATGAATGTACATACAGAATATCAGATAGAGGTTATTATTCCGTCTTTGCGTATTGCAGAGTTATCTTTTCCTCTGAGCAGGTATTGATTGTTACGTCACTGAGTTGTGTGAGAAAATTACGTCGTTTTCTCAATAATTGATGATGTTACTCTCACAAACAAATGACGTAACAATCAATCCCTGCTCACAAGAGAAGATAACTCTGCAATACCAAAAGACGGAATACTTTTTCATTGGAAATACAAGCTAAATTTCTCTTTAGGTCCTCGGACAACGTATACGACAAGGCTAACGGTGGAAATTACACTTTCATCAAAGAAACTTTACTGGCCATTCCTGACGACCAGGTAGGCACATTATATTCATCAATTCCTGTCACACTTTTCCCCGCTAGATCCCACCTAAGTGTCTGTACAGCCAATCATAGCCCCGCTAGATCGCACATATGCACCTTTACAATCACGAATAGCCCCGCTAGATCGCATTTATGCGTCTTAACAATCACGCATAACCATGCTAGCTCGCATTTATGCGCCTTTACAATCACTCATAGTCCCGCTAGATCCTACCTGCATGTATGCGCATTTGCAATCACTCATAACCCCGCTAGATCACACCTATGCGCCTTTTACAATCACTCATAGCCCCGCTAGATCCTACCTATGCACATTTACAGTGACTCAAAGCCCCGCTAGATCGCTTCTATGCGCTTTAACAATCAATCATAACCTGCTAGATTGCACATACGCGCCTTTACAATCACTCAAAGCCATGCTGGTTGTCCATTTTCTTTTGCACTTTTACAGTCACGCATTGCCCCTGCATCAAACAATATCACTTGTAAACAAACGAGCTATTTTAAACACATTTCATAAAGTTCTCATAGACAGGTAAACATCTGCGTGATACGATTACTTTTTAACAAATATTTATATACACCTACACAAAATTACACAAAGGCACATTTATACAGGTAACACGCGCACGTCACGATCATTAATGATTAGGTTGTACATATACACCATAACACAATACATCTTTTATAGTCTTTTATAGAGATGTAACATACACGCGTCACGATCACTATTGTACAACCCGTTAAAGACAGAAAATGATAAAACTGTGTAATTCCTTAGGGTTACATGGATGAAAAGTTTCGAGTTGGATGTCCTTTTGTTAAGATTCTTGGCAAACAATACCAGAGTACATACAACCTTAGCACTTTTGAATTTCCACGAGATATATAACTTAATCCCAGTGACACTCGGTACAGAACAATAGGTCATTATCATCTGTGATGACGCAGGGTATGTTACAACGTTAACGGTACGCGCGAGTCCACTAAACTAAACATGTTCCTATCAAATGTAATTTGTAATAGTTCAATTGTATTATAGGAGTGGGAGCTATATAAGCACGCTTTCTGATATCGCTCATAGATACATTACACTAGTCTTTAACGAGAATAAAGTTAGCTATAGAAGAGCCGACATTACAAAAAAGTAATAAAATTGACGACAGCTCTATGTGTCGTTCCACACTTTGGTCATTATGCTGGTAACTTGAATGACCAATGTATCTTTGCAGACGTTTTGGAACGACTTACTATCAACAGCCAGGCAATGGGGTTTGATAATGTATGAACAGGTATGTTGGATTACAGGTATGTATTGAAGTACACGTTATCTTTGACTTCTGTAGATGTATTATGGAATAGCAGAATTGCAATGAGTGGGGTTAAGTGTTTTCTAGGAATTCACAGTTCTTAATTATAGGATCCTTTGTTCATATTGAGTAAGGTTTCTATATGTTATTTTATTTAATCATTATATATTATAAAATGTCGAATGGGTTTTGGGATTGATCAATATCACGGCTATATATTTTTTATGTTTTCACACTTTTGTAGAAATTAGGTTTTGAAATGATACGATTTTTTTTGTAATTCGTGTTTAAAACATTCTGTTTACAATCAATAATACGACGACATCACTACTGTATTACCGAATTTGCTTAATATATTTTTAACTGTTATAGGACTGGCTGAACATTCAGACAATCGGTACTGTCGCCCTTCAGACTGACCTCACCCTTGGTGAACGATGGCTACAGCAGATGAACAACGCCGCTCAGAAACTCAACATAACCATCCAGTATTGTATGGCGCTTCCTAGGCACGCTTTACAGAGTCTGAAAAACCCTGCCGTCACACAGGTGAATACATTTCAATCACACGTATTGGTATGAAGTGACGCCTTAAAAATTGTCCATATATATAATATTACTCTGGGGGCATTCCATTTGGGTTTGTGCCCTGTAACTAGCTTATTTGATGAGTAAGATGATATCTTTAGTAATCAAAATGATAAAATAATTTAATTTAATCATTCAATGCTGTGAATTATGCAGAAATGTTAATCAAAATAATTTTGTTATTTTTCTTACGGCAGCAAGAAATAACGACGGTGTTTAATCAGCTTAAACACATATGGCAATACACATTGAACAAATACAGCTGAAGGATATGATATCTGTTCAGATTCGGTTAAGTCGAGTGTAAGAACCATCATTTTTCACGAACATCAATCTTCAGCAACATATGCAGTTGGCTGTATGACATTGTCGCAACAAAAAACTGGTTTAAAATTTCTTTTGTAAACATTCTTTGCTATGAGTCACAAAAATATGATGAATAGAATATTTAAATGTTGCCAGTTTGAATTCCATTTATCTTACTCTTGTGAAGGAATTCCCCATTTTCTTCACTTCTGTCTTTAATTTGAAACATTTGTATCCGTTTTCATGTATTCATTTCAGCATATACAGTAAGAACTAATCCAGAACGGATTGTTTATCTGTTTGATAGAAAACACCATATTAACCTCTCGCGTTTGATAGACCCCAAAAGAGAAATTATTCACCGGCTATTAATACAATTGTTTCAGGTTGATCCCCATATCTGTCCTCATATTGGAAATGTCAGCCTGATAGATGCCTAGAAATGAAATTATTACTGAGCCATTTCCCAGGTGTGTCATTATTATTGACAACGATAATCGACGACTGTCTAGACAAAATTGACATTTCACCAACAGTGGAATGGTGTCATCCATATCATCACCTTACTCCCAGATGATATATCCCCAACACGAGAAGGTCATTTACATGTACGACCACATACACGAAGTTTATTAGCTTAAAAAATACCTGATGCGATTTATTCTATCTTAAACATTGATACATAATGGTTCTCTTATTCAGTTAAAAATTCTATTTCACATTTCATTGACCTAACAATGAAAGTAAATAGAAGATTGTTGATATTATTCCAATCAAATTTATGAGGTTATATTAACTGCCTAATTGATACATTTTTGAGGGATTTAGCTTCGTAGTTTTCGTTCGAATTGTGGATGTTCTCTTTCACAAAAAGGAAATAAAAATCTTATAGAAAAAATAAATAAGGTTAAGGCCCGTCTCACAAATTTTTACATAACATAACCTTTTAGTATACCAGTGATTCGCAAATTTATTTCTTCGCTAAAAAATATTGAATATCGCTGACTTCATAACCGCAATGACTAGCAAATATACGATACGCGAAAACAATCCATTACAGAACCATATTGGTGGCTACATACCTGGTATGCAATATCCCCTTTAAGTATCGTGTACATATCTAGGATGGTTTATTCTGTGAGCATGATATATCATTATCCCTAAGTATGGCTTACTTCCTAAGCTTGTCATGTCGAAAACCCTATTAATGGTGTATTTACTGAACATGTCATGTCATACACCCTTAGTGATCAAAGAAATGACTTTGTTGATGATAAGTAGAATAAAGTTTTTTTTACATACATCAAGACTGTTAATTTAATGTCCAATAGACCACGTCATTGATGTACGACGGCAGATAGAGTCACCTTTTATCCGTACTGTTCATGGGTGAAGACCGATAAGAAAGTTTTGTGTCTCCTGCAAATACAGGTGGTCTGCTTTCCCGATGAAACGTTTTTGGGAAATCTCAATATGACAATATTTCCTTTTTTCTTCTTCTTTTCGATGGTGATCATCTAGATACTTCTTGTTAGTCCTCTGTCAGATTAATGTAACAAAGTGATACCTCAACTATCCTTATGTAATTTACTGGACTATTTCAAAATTGTCTACTGACAAGTAGAAGATGAACAAGGAATGTTTGACAGTTGCATGCTGACAAGTAGAAGATGAACAAGGACTGTTTTAAATTGGATACTGACTAGTAGAAGATGAACATGGATCGTTTTACAATGCCCACTAATACACCATTGATGTATATACTAGTGAGGGTTGCCATTTTATTCTGGGTTTTTTTTCTTTGAAGGCACGAGTGAGTGACGATTACCACTTGGTCGATGACCAGTGGAAGATAGGGATATCCTCCATCTTTGCCGACGCGATGGGTCTGGCACCGTACAAAGACACATTCTGGACATCTGAGACCCAGTCAGGCAATTCCCGCTATCCAGGTAAATACTTCCTCCTTTTTTTTTTTAGAATTGATGGTTTGACTCTTCCATACGTGTATACGTAGCTCGAGTGGTAGGCCTTATGGCATACACAGATAGAAGGAATTATTTACACGACAAATTGGTTTTCTTTGGTTTTGATGTCACCCCAGTTACTTTTGCTTTCTTGATTGAATCCGAGTTCTTATTTGAAACTTATTGTATCCTTTTCATTCCAAGCTTTAAATTTTGTTCTGAATGGCCACTTTACTCGGTACTTTAAAATATATTCAGATAATAAATTCTTCATTTTCACAGAAATTGCTCATGTAAAGTCAGTTGAAAGCAAGCATGATTGGCCTCTTCGGATAATCTTAGAGTTATTGAAAAAAAATCAATGCGGGTATAAGTAAACCAAAGGATGACAATTCTGGTTTTGTATGGTTTACACAAATACAAATCAATTGTAGCTAGATTTCAAATTACTATTATAATTTTCCGTATTATTATAGTAATGATATCTAAAATCTTGCACTAATACAGGACATGTCATCAAAGAGATACAATGTTAGTGATGTAAATACAACCTATAGATGTCGACTATATCTAATTCCAAGAGGGCAGTGCAGTTTAAATTCATTAATATTTACAGTGCCATAGTGGGACTGTGTTATTCAAGTGTTTCACATATGACAAATAGACTTTATTCATACTTTAAATATAAACTAGGTAATATATAAAGCTTAAACCTTCTAATCAAGTGCAACACAGAAACTAGGTTTTTGAGAACAATGAAGGTATATGTACAAATGAATGGCTACATTGTCATTTATCTACCTAATACTCACAATCGGGCACGTTAGTAAAACTCAACTACACAGCATACTGACAATCAATTAAGTAAAGACACGTAATGTATGCACTTGCAAATTTCCGAGAAAATTATCGAGAGTTTGTCGCGAAATGGTGTTTTCCAATCCAAATACTTACAGGCGAGTGGTCGGTAATTGACAGTAACCTGGAGGTTTCTCCCACATGTTACGTTCACTGTATGTAATCTGGTTTTCTGTATTGATTCCCAGAAGTAGCGATGTTTAAACAAGGCAAATATAAAACTTTGTGTATAATATAAGCTTGAATTGTCAGTTTTACTTTTTTTTTAAGGTTTTTAAAGTGGAAACGAAAATCAAATCAATGTGAAACTCTTGAGAGATATTATTTCGACCCCCCTCGTCCCGTAAAACACCGGCACATAAAGAAATCAATCAGGGAAATAATTGTGTTGGAAAGAGTCTTGTTTTAACTTTCATAAATGAAATATTTCAAAATTCGCTTCAAATGGGGGATTTAAAAATGATTTTTCAGCTAAACTGATGTCGTTGTATGTATCCGTTATCACAGATATAACTGAACCTTACCCAGCCCTTCAGTCGCTGGTATCAACACTCAGTAAGGGGCCGGTCGGGCCGGGCGATAAACTCAACGCCACTAATAGAGAAGTTCTGCTCAGGTATTATCTTCATCATATATACTGATATATGTTTTGAAATCAGAGTAGGTATCAAAAGTGTACGAATCGGCGACTGAGTGGCGAGTTGAGAGTGACGATGACCTTCTCGTGAATCGCTGAAACAAACATTTAAATTGTGGGCGTGTACTGTTTGGACACCGGTCGTTGATACCGTGACGGTTTTCATTGTAATGCGATTCAAAAGTAAACTATTGTTTTTCTACCAATTGACCATTGATATACATGTTTAACAGTGTTTATTGAATTGTATTTAAGTTTCTAGTTGCAAAATAATGCCGTGTTAAATTGTAGAACTGACATCGTTATTGTAACTTGATGGCACACTCGTCCTTCAGACCTTGTGCAACTTTATTATGTTTTGAAGATATATTTCATGATGTCCCATACAACGGATTGATTGGTTAACACAACTAATACTCTGAACAGGTGCTGTAACGACGAAGGTCTTATTTTGAAGCCATCTCGACCCGCAAAAGCTATTGATCGGCAATTAATTAAGGTAATAAATCTTTATGCAAACGAGTAAGGTAACACCATGAATGACTAAATGGTTATCATGGAATTTAACTTCCAATTACCATTAATAAAATTAACAGTGTGATGGAATCGACCTTCTATTGTACATTTACTGAAATATGTTACTGATAATTATCTCTGCAAATCAAAAGAGACAATAATTTAATCTAGTATCTAACCTCTGTAACGGATCAAAACCCACAAGTAATGTTAGTTGACTTTTATTATTTTATTGTTTCGAAAAATAAAATGGTTCTCGATGACGTCACAAGCGTTATAGTCATGTTATGTGCTACCTGACACATAGTGTTACTGTATTAATGTTGTCTGCCTTATTATATTCTAGATCACAGTTTTGAATCAAATGTTATCATATTATGCAATATGTTTTTTAATATACTATTTTTTATGCATTGCAACTATTCTATTTCTAAGCCCTTTTCAAAAGAAGTTTTCCATGAAAATCACATAATGGAATAAATTTAACAGAATTTTAGTTGTTAGAAATAGAAAATAAAAGTTAAAAAAAAGAAATAGAAAACGTAAAAACAAAGATAGAAAGCTGTAGATTACAATAACCACCCTTTACCATTGTTGCCATCTAGTATTTATAACTGCAAAGTTTAAAATTAGTATCCAATTTATAGGCCACAAAACCCATATAAAACTTGACAGGGGAAGTGACTAAAAGCCGTACAATGTCCTTTTGGCTTTCTTCTTCTTCGATATAAAAGTGAGAATACTCCAAGTCGAAAAAAGCCCAGAGTGGAACTCTTCTTAATATAAGTGATGCAGTGGTACCATTTATGTTATCTTGAATTCCCTTTTACACACTAAAATAGTTTGAAACTCTGTTAGGAAAAAGGCATTTATATCAACGTAACATATATCCATAAACATTGATACTATCATGAAACGTTAATGTGACCATATAAACATATGTATATATACATACATACAAATACGCATATAACGTTAATGTGACCATATATATATATGTATATATATATGGGGCAAAGAAGTAATTCCAACAGTGTGGACAAGTTTAGGTTGTCAAATTTTCGGAGCGATCCGCTTCTTTTTCAAGACACAGTGAAACAGAACAGTTACATGTACATATACATCATATTACAAGAAGATAAAATTGATATCCTATATGTATATTTATATACATACAGATAGGCATATAGCGTTAATGTGACCATACATATATACAAATATGCTGATGCCAAGACACCTATGGATCTTAGGCATGATCTGCAAGAGGTCAAGGTCACAGTTGCTTCATATAGAATTTTGTTTTTTGTGCTTTTCGGGATGATTACTTCGGAATGAATGACCATACAAATTTAAAAAAATTAGTGTCACTATCATGTTGTATGCCCCTGTTATATCAAAAAAATCTCATGCTTTACTTGAAAATACATGATACCCTTTTTCCGATCAGGAAAATAATTGCTTTTAATCATGACGTCACAATGGAAGATGCCGGCGGAAGTCCATTTAACCACGTTATGACATTAGCATCGAACGGTTCAGGAGTGAAGTATATGGATCGATGGGGGTGTCATTTAACATTAATTTCACACATATCTTTTAACGTCCAATATATCATGTTATATAACGTCATTAATGTCACATGTATCATATTAAATCACTTAACGTTGATCATTAACGTTTGTTTAACATGACGCTTTCTGTTGTAATATGGTTTAAATTCTGACTTTAGAGAGCTTTCCCGGGCGTCGACGGGCCTGTCGGAGAGGTATGGACTACCTATTCTAAGATTAAACAACAGAACCAATCACCTTATACTTACTTCGGTATCCTGTTTGCAGCAAACATGACGTCTGATTATCTCATCTATCCAAATCAGACTGGATTCCCATCAGAGGTAATTTCCGTGTTGCTGTTATTACATAAATTAAACTTCTTTAAACACTTTATATACTTAACCTGTTTTTTTTCTATTCCTAACTGTTAAGTTGGCATGCTAGTGCTGGCGAGTATGAATGCTAACTGTTCAGTTGGCATTCTAGTGCTGGTGAGTATGTTTGCTAACTGTTCAGTTGGTATTCTAGTGCTGGTGAGAATGGATGCTAACTGTTCAGTTGATATTCTTGTGCTGGTGAGTATGTGTGCTAACTGTTCAGTTGGTATTCTAGTGCTGGTGAGTATGGATGCTAACTGCTCAGTTGGTATTCTAGTGCTGGTGAGTATGTGTGCTAACTGTTCAGTTGGCATTCTAGTGCTGGTGAGTATGTGTGCTAACTGTTCGGTTGGTATTCTAGTGCTGATGAGTATGTGTGCCAACTGTTCAGTTGGTATTCTAGTGCTGGTGAGTATGTATGCTAACTGTTCAGATGGCATTCTAGTGCTGGTGAGTATGTGTGCTAACTGTTCGGTTGGTATTCTAGTGCTGATGAGTATGTGTGCTAACTGTTCAGTTGGTATGCTAGTGCTGGTGAGTATGTGTGCTAACTGTTCAGTTGGTATTCTAGTTCTGGTGAGTATGGATGCTAACTGCTCAGTTGGTATTCTAGTGCTAGTGAGTATGTGTGCTAACTGTTCAGTTGGCATTCTAATGCTGGTGAGTATGTGTGCTAACTGTTCAGTTGGCATTCTAGTGTGTGTGCTAACTTTTCAGTTGGTATTCTAGTGCTGGTGAGTATGTGTGCTAACTGTTCGGTTGGTATTCTAGTGCTGATGAGTATGTGTGCTAACTGTTCAGTTGGTATTCTAGTGCTGGTGAGTATGTGTGCTAACTGTTCAGTTGGTATTCTAGTGCTGGTTAGTATGGATGCTAACTGGAAGAATTTAATGTCTTATTCACACTTTTGTTTGTTTTCAATAACACAGAAGTAATACCTTTCAAATTGAATAAATATGTATAATCCGTCAATAGCTAGTTATTGAATTGTTTTAAGAATATTGCCTTTTTATGTGACTTTCACCCAAAGTTGATGATAAATTAGATTATAAATATAGCCTGTTTTTCAGTGACTTTAATCCTTAATGTATATGATTGCACTGTATTTAGTGGTATTGAAGAAAGAAATGGATCGTGAGCTGTTGCTATTGTTTTATTGTTTTCCTGCTTAATGCTTGTTGATTTGGGTGGGGGTGGGGTGGGGGTGAGGGTGGGGGGGCTGATGCTTAATAACAAGTATAGATAGACACGGTAATACATCATGCACACAGCTACACTTTTAGGGGAAAGCAGATGCAGTGCAACAATGGTGATAGGTCTCCAACAATCCGGAACACTGGTGATCCGAAAAATAAATTTCGTAACATAACACCAAGAAGCAAATATCGAATAAATAAATAAATTCATTTCGACGAAACATTTTGTATATTTGATGCACATTAGTATGTTTCCTTGCAAGCCCTGCTGTAATTTACTGCTAGAATTCGAGTCCTAGACACACTTATCTCATCAATATCAGGACTAAAGGTTAGTGTCATTCGAAGAAGGGGACCAATTTGTTACTAGTCGACGGAGAGAGCTATCTTAATTTTATTGTTGCATGGTATGTAGCAGAATTAAAATGAATTCTCCGGAGAGAAATGAGAGTTGACTTTCCTTTCAAATATAGTTGATTAAATTACTGTTATGTATTTTGTCACATCGTTTGCAAGCTAGCGAAAAATCAAGTTTCTCTACACGGATGGATTTGTCCCATTTCTATAACTGAATGGTTTTGTTTTACGATTTTCCTCGTTCATGGATCAAATTTCCCCAATACAAATGCACTATTGTACCGTTGTGCATATATAAATCGTAATATGAATACTGTCAAATTATAATTAAATCTTCGTTTCATAGTTTTTATGATAATATTTATCATCTAGACACACATTATTTTTAGTTTAGAGATATTATGTTTCTATACCATGCGTATTATATACGTTTTGAAAATGTATTAGGAGGTCTAACTGTGCCTATCATTGTGCTAGGATACACACCTTATCATGTACTGTCCTAGTCTCTTGTCAGACCGTGAAGCAATAACAACGACGAAAACAAATGACTCGTGCAATACCATACAAGGCTTGTGAATACATAGCAATACATGATGGTGCAATAACTCACTGAACAAGCCTAAAACAATATGTCAGGATATCTTTGGAGTGATCTACTATGTACGTATCTCTAAAGCTTTAACAAGTCCTAGCATGGTAAAAAATAAAGGAATGGAATTTCATAACAGTAGTGCATGGATGTCTCTTTACCTCTTTACATTTTCTCTCGGCTTAGTCTACCAAACAGTTTATAGCACAGCAATGTTATTTGAAAACGAAATTGATTAAAAAGAAGTCTACGCCTCCAGGGAAGACATGTTTAATTTTCATTAACCGAGTTCAGCATACCGTTATTTCCGTTTTCTACACTTTATGTATCTAGCACTACACAACACAGTGCAAGTAAAGTAGTAATTCCGATTTGATTTGTAGATATAAAATGTTTTTATTCCACAGCTTTCTTCAGGGGTAGTGTTCTCGTACACTGATGTTTATAACTATTCCAAGTTTGATAACAACAACCCACTCCATCTGAAAGGCTGCACAGACGAGAACTTCTGTCTCTACTACTTTTCCACTGTCTTCTTCATGTAAGTTCGATGGTGTTCGATGATCAAATTTCTCAAAGTGATTCGCCGCGTTATAATTCACCGAAGATAAGTTATGGGATTGTTTTGTTACAATATGATATTTTAATGGATACAATTGTTTCAACATTTGATATCATATAGGATTCTAAACCCATGGTATGCAGCCGAGCTACCATTTGATACGTGAATGGAGCATTGTGATGCATACTGAAGTTAAGAAACGCAAGGGTCTCGAAGACAATGTGAATTGAGATGGTCATATTGTTATATTTGTTTCTCTATATTGAATGTCATTTATAATTCGTGCTACAACCTTATTTTTCAGGAATGGAACTACTATTGGTGTTTTAGGCGAGATAAACAAGTGGGTACCCATGTCTCCCCAGCGTGTAAACCTGGTGGTGCGAGGGGAGACAACTGTTGATGTAGTCGTGACCGGGGTACCATACGAGGAACTGGAGATGTCCTTCCTCATTAAAAACCAGGTCAAGAACTATGTATGTCAGCTCGGACCGTCCGGCCAGGCAACATTTAGCACGTCATTGGGAGGATGTACGAACTATGTGTCATCTACACATCACCCATTAACCTCGCGTAACCCAAATGGTAACAAGGGCACGTCAATCAAATCCTCGTTAAATATACTTTTTACTAGTATTGTATTGATTGCAAGTGCATTGTTTTTACACTAGATAAAGTTATAGTTTGACTCTGCTGATTTTTGTGCTGTAAAGCTATATAATAATGTATCTTGTTTAAATAAATGAAAAATGTCTAAAGAAATGAGGCCAATCATTAATTAAGTATTTGATGTTTTCATTTCGAGATAATGTCAGCTGTACCAGTAAATGTATTGTCAATGCGTGGATACAAGACCAGGAATCTTTAGGATAATTATTGTTTCGTTTGCTTCGGCCCCGTGTCTACAAACAATGCACATGCGACTTTCTATACATTACAGTATAGTAAATGTCATCTACGTTATAAGTACTGTTAAATATTCAAGTTGTTCAACTTACATAATGTAAATGTTGTCTTTACTACGGGCTAAACTGTTTATGATGGTCCATGTATTTTTATTTTCATGCCGCTGGTGCCATTAAATAAAGTTAAGAACGTGATTATTTGATATGCAGAACATATTGCAAATTCAATTTATGCAATTTGCTTAGGCAATAACGATTGTAATGTTTCTTGGAGTTTCTGTACCATTTTGTACCATTTTCTGTTTTATTACAATAAATCTATTGTACTGATGTTTTAGTTATTGTAAATTTTGTATACGTTCCCAAAGCAAACGCAGGAATATGATTGTTTTTGAAAGTTATTCCGGTGAAATATAGTCATAAATGGTGCGTTGGATATAAGCGGAGGTTTCTACCATAAAAATCTCAATATAGTAATACCGAGGATGAGTGGAATTTAGTATTTCTATACGTGCAGTGGCTCATATAATTCCAAATAGCTTCATGGAGTATATCTAGGTCCTACCTCTGTAATAATCATATCGAGGTCATGATGAGAAATACATCTGTCAGTTAGAGAAGTCTCGGTTTCAATAGATCATTCTTTGTATTTTATTATGATTTTATTGTTTTATCCGGCAAAATATAGTTTCTTGGAAACCGAACGTGTTCATGTAAAACTTAAATTCACTCACCATTTATGTACATCAGTCTCTTTCATAATATACCCCCATCAGTCTATTTCTCCGATGAAGAGAGAAACGCTTCTTGTGTATGTTGTAAGTACGATCTACCTTACCTGGTAGTAGCAATGTAACAGTCCTAGTACACCCTGTCACGTCTGCATTGTAACAGCAAATTTTATTGGTCAATCTTGCAAATCTAACCATATGATAACATTCACATACAATAAAATTAATAGGCTCACCCAGTGATTTTCTGCATGTTGACCTAGAACGATTGCAAAAGTACAGACATTTTGGAGGCAACGCTGATTAGATTTCATTCCTACTGACCCAATGTTTATTACATTGTCAAAATCAAATTAGTTTCAACATGCAACACGTTTGCTGTGACGATTTTGCCTGTGTATGCTAGTGTCAAATCAAACCTTATTGAAAATTACACCAAAGTGAATTCTGAACCAATTACGTTTTTTGAGTTAAAAAACCCGCCGCTTTTGATAGACCACAAACGAGAGCTGAAGTGAAAAGCTAAATATGTGTTTAGTGTTATTTTGTTGGAATAGTTAATCAAACTTTACGACTGCATCGATTAAGTAATTTTATCTTAGAGATCGAATTAAATTATATATAATGAATACATTTAAAAAAAAAAAAAAAAGATTTCTATTTCTTCATCAATATTTTTCTCAAAAACGACTTATCTTTTTAAAAACATCCTAATGAATACAAACACGGAGCCGTTTTAAAACAATCAGGAAAGGGATATTGTGCTTGCCTCCTCAAATCAGTGTAGAAGTGGTTTCCAGATAATGAAAAAATTTTGTAGCCTAAAATGGAGTATTTAGTATTTATTAATAGCTTCTCAATATTGCAATATGCTAATATTTTTTCAATAAAATATCAGTTTAAGGAGTGTCATTATTCTTTCCCTGTCCATGAGGGAAAAAATATCTTGCTTACAAATGTAGTTTTTAATTTTCACTATATTAATAATAATAAAAAACAATGGCTCCTTTGTGAAACGGAAAGAAAGGAGGGGTTATGAGAGTTTTTTTCTTTTTTTCTTCTTCAAGCTAATGTGCTGAACCCTATTTACATATTTTGGGGGCCAAAAGGGTTAACTTTCGATTCAATATAATAATAATAATAATGAAATTTATATAATGAGGATAAAAGAACTTGTTAGTAAAACATGGTAGGTGTTAAGATCTGGTGTGGTACATTTTATGATGTCGTGAAATTTCATGAAAAATATATTAAGCTCTTTTATTGTCACAATATATTGTAATATTCGGATGTATAACTAAATATTAATACTTCAATTTCAGTCTAGCCCATATTTTGAATGAGTACATGTATTGTACAACAACAAATTAAAGTGATGTTCAAAATAACAATACCAGTTTAGCAACTTATACTATTAGATACATGCATTTCTATTGCTAGTTACTAACTTAATCTATACCACAAATAATTGAGGTCTCCTGTTCTCCAACAGCGCTTGTTTGTTTTTCTCTTATGGATGAAATACACTGGTCAGTACCGCAGGATTCAAAGTACAAAGTTAATGAGATCGGCATTACATCGTCAACAATGGATAGACGTGTTTCAACGATATGACATAATTCATCAAGGACCGCTATTGTTAGGATCCTAAAATCATTGAATAGATCATAACTACTCTCATGTAAATACAAATTATTTGTGTTTCAGAAAATTGGGTTGTGGGCATTATAATTGCTGATAAAATAGCATAAAACCCTGTAGGGTATAGCCAGTAGACACTGCTGCAGCGTAATGCTAAATCTTATATATACCAATAGAAAAACGTTTATCTTATATGGGTGTTTTCCTGTCTTAGGGCATGAGCAGGTCTATAATGAGTTGATAATTTAATTAAATAAGTGCATTTTAGTCGTGATGTTTATGTTAACAAAAACAAACACAAAATAACTCCATCGGTCTTTAAGCGTTCGTTTGGTTAAAGTATGTAATATATATAAAAAAAAACTGTTTTACCAAATGGCGGAACAATCATTATTGCAGGAACAATATACTCTTTTCTAAGGTAACCAGTTACGTCAATCGGAAATAACTCGGGTATTTCCGTCGTAAATTTGACGTCACGTCTTCATTCGCTCGAATACTGAAACAGTTAGATGGAAAGACCCGAACAGTTTCCAAACGGAAAATAATCTCTAGGTTCTTACATTTTACTGAATCTAAACAACATTTTCAGTCGATAGGTTTAATTAAGGGCTGAACATAAAGGTAACGAACCATTTGTGGTCAAGGGCTTGTTCCCTTGTCTTAGTCAATTTATAGATAGCTAGAAAAAGTGTTAATCATGATGAAGTTTTTAAAGTTAGATTTATCACCCTCATCCTCAAAAGGTACAACGGACATAAATGACGTATTTAATTTAGACGAAGTTAACCTGAAGAGTAGTTTCATGTGAACCCACTTGTTTAAACACTGCAATCCTACTTTTCAAAATGCTATCGTCAAAAACCAATACAACGGAAGTGACTGTTTGTATTTGCAGTATTTGGTGTGTCTAAGTGTACCTAAGTTATAACATTGTGAAGGAGATACATGGACACCATTTTAATTTGAACTATGTCTAGTACCTGTACTGGTACCACCATGTAGTCCTAAAGGCTAATGGTACACCATGGAGCCGTGCACAGCTCTAACTAACACACTGGTGTCCATCACACGCTTAAACTCTCAAGCTTCGATGCTAGTATGATGTCAATTTCAAGTACATGTATCAGTTTAATATTGATTTTCCCCCACAGCAATAAATCATGCACAGTTAGACCGGTCTGCTGTTGTTGGTAAGTTTGATGAATTTAATGTGAATATTGTCAGCGAAATTATTTCTAATAATCTTTAACTTATCTCATTAAATCTAAAAACTGAACAACCGACGCTGATTTAGTCTGCTTTAGGTCGAATTTGTCTTCACTTCTATGAGTTACAAAACCTGGCTTGGTTTTTCCTTTTTTCAATTTACCACGCGTATTCTCGTGCAGACTTTAGTTATGATATTTAACAATATTGGATTGGCACGGTCTGGGTTTGTAGATTAAAGGGAAATACAATAACTGAATGTGATTTTGTGAAAAAAAATGTAACCTTAACTCCATTTGTTATCCTGCGCTGGCCGGTTTATTCTGAACATAACCACTTCTGACGATGTTAGAAAGTGATGACCAGACTCTAACATTCAGAAAATGTTTAGCTCTTAAGGTCCTTCTTAATCTAAGTTTTATTTTATTTGATCTTTTCCATTTGTTGTTTTTAATACGACTTTCTGCGTCTGTGGTTCATCTACTGTTTCGTAGTAAGGGGTAATTTCTAAGCATAGAGTATTCAATACATTTTTCATTTGAAGTTATGTGTGGGGAAATATAAGGCTTCAACAAATCTGATCTAGAGAATCGAAACGTTATTGAAGTTAAACCTTTCTCTAATTTCGTGGCTAAAACTGTTCGGAGTTGAATAAACTTACCTTCGGCAATTGTAAGAAAAGGAAGACAAAATCAATACCAAACCTATATTTAATTCTATATGGTTTTAACGAATGTTTTTGAGTGTAAACATTCTTAGTTTATGGAATGAATATCATAGCATATGGAAACTAAGTCATTATTCCTTGTCCATCACGTAATTCAGGTTTTTTTGACCACCAAGTGTACTTTTGAATCTATCACTTATTGCAGGTTTATTACTTAATGCAGTCTTAGATACAAAGTATAGTTTTTGTAAGTTTGCGTAAGCTTTCGTCATTGTCGAGTCTAACTTCTTGTCTCACGAAGGATGGGTGTGTCACTCGTTCGCTTCATGCATGAAATTAAACGTGTTATATATATGGTCAGTTGGAGTATTTTACGTAATCAGCATGTCATGTATTTGATATAAATGAATTAAGCAACTTTTTGTTTATTAGGCAACAAGGTTTAAAAATAACACAGCTCACCACCTTGTTTATTCAAATCAAAATATTTAATGAAAAACCCCACAAGTTTTACAAAATTAATGGACTATTAGATTGATATAATCGGAAGTCTGATTTAATGGATCTAGAGAATTTGGTATAATAAAGTGTATACTCTGTTTCATATTTGGGATACCTGTCAACGTCAAAAACAGGGTCATGTTGAGATGAGAAGAATTGCATTCCTCGACACAAAAAGGCATAGCAAAAATAGAAAATGCATCGTATGGATTTATTTTCATGAGCGAGGATTCAATGACATCATGCTTTTACGTGTATTTTAATTTGTACACATTTTAGCTCTGGAGCTGCAACGGGGAAATCTCTCACAACAGTCACGTGAGGATCTGCATGGGAAACCGTACCAACAGTCATAACATATCTTAGCGCTTTTGTCACAAATATTGTGATAACGACAACAATCTTTGCTAGAGTTGCATTTCTGCCGGTAGCATTTCTGGTTTGGGAGGCGGGTCCATGGCTTCCAGTAGGAATGGTACCTGGAATGAGACAACAGTTACTTGCAAAATAAATATATATTCAAACCGACATAATTAGATAAGGCTTTAACAAAAACTGTCTACAAATTAGATAAGGCTTAAACCAAAACTGTCTACAAATTAGATAAGGCTTTAACAAAAACTGTCTACAAATTAGATAAGGCTT
>NW_018408851.1:773711-836472 GCF_002113885.1 Mizuhopecten yessoensis | reverse complement strand
AAAACTGTCTACAAATTAGATAAGGCTTTAACAAAAACTGTCTACAAATTAATAAGGCTTTAACAAAAACAGTCTACCAATTAAATAAGGCTTTAACAAAAACTGTCTACAAATTAGATAAGGCTTAAACCAAAACTGTCTACAAATTAGATAAGGCTTAAACCAAAACTGTCTACAAATTAGATAAGGCTTTAACAAAAACTGTCTACAAATTGATAAGGTTTTAACAAAAACTGTCTACAAATTGATAAGGTTTTAACAAAAACTGTCTACAAATTAAATAAGGCTTAAACCAAAACTGTCTACAAATTAGATAAGGCTTAAACCAAAACTGTCTACAAATTAGATAAGGCTTTAACAAAAACTGTCTACAAATCAGATAAGGCTTAAACAAAAACTGTCTTCAAATTAGATAAGGCTTTAACAAAAACTGTCTACAAATCAGATAAGGCTTAAACAAAAACTGTCTTCAAATTAGATAAGGCTTTAACAAAAACTGTCTACAAATTAGATAAGACTTAAACAAAAACTGTCTAAAACATTGACTTGAACAAAAAACATAAACATTTCATAAATTGTATAAGATTTACAAGTATGATATAACGAGAAGAAATTAGAACAAACAAAATTATAGAAACTAATCCTAATAGATGTGTTTCTTAATTAGGATTACTTTGAAAGTATATATGATTTGTATTAAAACATGATAATGACATCAAATGAAAGATAATTGAATGATTATATATAAACAAAATTGAAAGTAAAGACGAATTACACGTCAAATGACAAAGCCCTCTACGCATTCCGTATATCTTCATAAGATGACGACCACTCCAATAACATGCAATATATTCTTTATATATACATAGATATCGAAAAAAATTATACGAAATATTTTTACTCTGCCATGATGTATCATACACAAAACTTTCACCAACTAAAAAATAGAAAAAAACCTTTTTCTTTTTATTCATCCAATCGAGAAAGCGTAGATAGCGGCAAGTGGAGAACATGCGTTCGTGCATGGTAATGTCACTTTTGGTAATATAGTCTAGCAAGTAAAGGTTTAGGTCGCTGTATGTCTTTTAGATGAGCCAAGTAGACAGCAAGTGTCTGATGTTTTGATATTATTTCGTTCCCTTCTATTTGTGTGTCTACTTAGAGAATAAAAAGCGTTCTTATTAGTTTTCCAGCATGAAGGATGTTCCTAATTATACTTAGCTGTAAGCTCCTGGAATTACAAGATAGCAGTTTCATCCCTGGTACGGCATGTATCCCACCGAGATATAATTATGATAATTGTCGAAAAATATAAAATTGCCCCATATTTTCGTATTTAAATTTAATCTTTTTAATTCATTACGATCAGAAACTCATGTTAACGATGTTTAAAAATTAAATTAGATGTAATAAATAAATTAAAGGGAGTCACCCATGTATTACTTCCACAATAACAAAGATCATATTCAGGGGAGATAATCTGTCCTTCAATGTTTAGAAAAACGTATTTTTAATAAATTAATAAACTATTATGTGAGGTGTAGCAGTAATAGATTACCACATCTACTTTATCATGTGAGGGGTAGCAGTAATAGACTACCACATCTACTTTATCATGTGAGGTGTAGCAGTGATACACTACCACATCTACTTTATCATGTGAGGTGTAGCATGATAGATTACCACATCTACTTTATCATGTGAGGTGTAGCAGTAATAGATTACCACATCTACTTTATCATGTGAGGTGTAGTAGTAATAGATTACCACATCTACTTTATCATGTGAGGTGTAGCAGTAATAGATTACCACATCTACTTTATCATGTGAGGTGTAGCAGTAATAGATTACCACATCTACTTTATCATGTGAGGTGTAGCAGTAATAGATTACCACATCTACTTTATCATGTGAGGTGTAGCAGTAATAGATTACCACATCTACTTTATCATGTGAGGTGTAGCAGTAATAGATTACCACATCTACTTTATCATGTGAGGTGTAGCAGTAATAGATTACCACATCTACTTTATCATGTGAGGTGTAGCAGTAATAGATTACCACATCTACTTTATCATGTGAGGTGTAGCAGTAATAGATTACCACATCTACTTTATCATGTGAGGTGTAGCAGTAATAGATTACCACATCTACTTTATCATGTGAGGTGTAGCAGTAATAGATTACCACATCTACTTTATCATGTGAGGTGTAGCAGTAATAGATTACCACATCTACTTTATCATGTGAGGTGTAGCAGTAATAGATTACCACATCTACTTTATCATGTGAGGTGTAGCAGTAATAGATTACCACATCTACTTTATCATGTGAGGTGTAGCAGTAATAGATTACCACATCTACTTTATCATGTGAGGTGTAGCAGTAATAGATTACCACATCTACTTTATCATGTGAGGTGTAGCAGTAATAGATTACCACATCTACTTTATCATGTGAGGTGTAGCAGTAATAGATTACCACATCTACTTTATCATGTGAGGTGTAGCAGTAATAGATTACCACATCTACTTTATCATGTGAGGTGTAGCAGTAATAGATTACCACATCTACTTTATCATGTGAGGTGTAGCAGTAATAGATTACCACATCTACTTTATCATGTGAGGTGTAGCAGTAATAGATTACCACATCTACTTTATCATGTGAGGTGTAGCAGTAATAGATTACCACATCTACTTTATCATGTGAGGTGTAGCAGTAATAGATTACCACATCTACTTTATCATGTGAGGTGTAGCAGTAATAGATTACCACATCTACTTTATCATGTGAGGTGTAGCAGTAATAGATTACCACATCTACTTTATCATGTGAGGTGTAGCAGTAATAGATTACCACATCTACTTTATCATGTGAGGTGTAGCAGTAATAGATTACCACATCTACTTTATCATGTGAGGTGTAGCAGTAATAGATTACCACATCTACTTTATCATGTGAGGTGTAGCAGTAATAGATTACCACATCTACTTTATCATGTGAGGTGTAGCAGTAATAGATTACCACATCTACTTTATCATGTGAGGTGTAGCAGTAATAGATTACCACATCTACTTTATCATGTGAGGTGTAGCAGTAATAGATTACCACATCTACTTTATCATGTGAGGTGTAGCAGTAATAGATTACCACATCTACTTTATCATGTGAGGTGTAGCAGTAATAGATTACCACATCTACTTTATCATGTGAGGTGTAGCAGTAATAGATTACCACATCTACTTTATCATGTGAGGTGTAGCAGTAATAGATTACCACATCTACTTTATCATGTGAGGTGTAGCAGTAATAGATTACCACATCTACTTTATCATGTGAGGTGTAGCAGTAATAGATTACCACATCTACTTTATCATGTGAGGTGTAGCAGTAATAGATTACCACATCTACTTTATCATGTGAGGTGTAGCAGTAATAGATTACCACATCTACTTTATCATGTGAGGTGTAGCAGTAATAGATTACCACATCTACTTTATCATGTGAGGTGTAGCAGTAATAGATTACCACATCTACTTTATCATGTGAGGTGTAGCAGTAATAGATTACCACATCTACTTTATCATGTGAGGTGTAGCAGTAATAGATTACCACATCTACTTTATCATGTGAGGTGTAGCAGTAATAGATTACCACATCTACTTTATCATGTGAGGTGTAGCAGTAATAGATTACCACATCTACTTTATCATGTGAGGTGTAGCAGTAATAGATTACCACATCTACTTTATCATGTGAGGTGTAGCAGTAATAGATTACCACATCTACTTTATCATGTGAGGTGTAGCAGTAATAGATTACCACATCTACTTTATCATGTGAGGTGTAGCAGTAATAGATTACCACATCTACTTTATCATGTGAGGTGTAGCAGTAATAGATTACCACATCTACTTTATCATGTGAGGTGTAGCAGTAATAGATTACCACATCTACTTTATCATGTGAGGTGTAGCAGTAATAGATTACCACATCTACTTTATCATGTGAGGTGTAGCAGTAATAGATTACCACATCTACTTTATCATGTGAGGTGTAGCAGTAATAGATTACCACATCTACTTTATCATGTGAGGTGTAGCAGTAATAGATTACCACATCTACTTTATCATGTGAGGTGTAGCAGTAATAGATTACCACATCTACTTTATCATGTGAGGTGTAGCAGTAATAGATTACCACATCTACTTTATCATGTGAGGTGTAGCAGTAATAGATTACCACATCTACTTTATCATGTGAGGTGTAGCAGTAATAGATTACCACATCTACTTTATCATGTGAGGTGTAGCAGTAATAGATTACCACATCTACTTTATCATGTGAGGTGTAGCAGTAATAGATTACCACATCTACTTTATCATGTGAGGTGTAGCAGTAATAGATTACCACATCTACTTTATCATGTGAGGTGTAGCAGTAATAGATTACCACATCTACTTTATCATGTGAGGTGTAGCAGTAATAGATTACCACATCTACTTTATCATGTGAGGTGTAGCAGTAATAGATTACCACATCTACTTTATCATGTGAGGTGTAGCAGTAATAGATTACCACATCTACTTTATCATGTGAGGTGTAGCAGTAATAGATTACCACATCTACTTTATCATGTGAGGTGTAGCAGTAATAGATTACCACATCTACTTTATCATGTGAGGTGTAGCAGTAATAGATTACCACATCTACTTTATCATGTGAGGTGTAGCAGTAATAGATTACCACATCTACTTTATCATGTGAGGTGTAGCAGTAATAGATTACCACATCTACTTTATCATGTGAGGTGTAGCAGTAATAGATTACCACATCTACTTTATCATGTGAGGTGTAGCAGTAATAGATTACCACATCTACTTTATCATGTGAGGTGTAGCAGTAATAGATTACCACATCTACTTTATCATGTGAGGTGTAGCAGTAATAGATTACCACATCTACTTTATCATGTGAGGTGTAGCAGTAATAGATTACCACATCTACTTTATCATGTGAGGTGTAGCAGTAATAGATTACCACATCTACTTTATCATGTGAGGTGTAGCAGTAATAGATTACCACATCTACTTTATCATGTGAGGTGTAGCAGTAATAGATTACCACATCTACTTTATCATGTGAGGTGTAGCAGTAATAGATTACCACATCTACTTTATCATGTGAGGTGTAGCAGTAATAGATTACCACATCTACTTTATCATGTGAGGTGTAGCAGTAATAGATTACCACATCTACTTTATCATGTGAGGTGTAGCAGTAATAGATTACCACATCTACTTTATCATGTGAGGTGTAGCAGTAATAGATTACCACATCTACTTTATCATGTGAGGTGTAGCAGTAATAGATTACCACATCTACTTTATCATGTGAGGTGTAGCAGTAATAGATTACCACATCTACTTTATCATGTGAGGTGTAGCAGTAATAGATTACCACATCTACTTTATCATGTGAGGTGTAGCAGTAATAGATTACCACATCTACTTTATCATGTGAGGTGTAGCAGTAATAGATTACCACATCTACTTTATCATGTGAGGTGTAGCAGTAATAGATTACCACATCTACTTTATCATGTGAGGTGTAGCAGTAATAGATTACCACATCTACTTTATCATGTGAGGTGTAGCAGTAATAGATTACCACATCTACTTTATCATGTGAGGTGTAGCAGTAATAGACTACCACATCTACTTTATCATGTGAGGTGTAGCAGTAATAGACTACCACATCTACTTTATCATGTGAGGTGTAGTAGTAATAGACTACCACATCTACTGTATCATGTGAGGTGTAGCAGTAATAGACTACCACATCTACTGTATCATGTAAGGTGTAGCAGTAATAGAATACCGCATCTACTTTATCATGTGAGGTGTAGCAGTAATAGATTACCACATCTACTTTATCATGTGAGGTGTAGCAGTAATAGACTTCCACATCTACTTTATTATGTAAGGTGTAGCAGTAATAGACTTCCACATCTACTTTATTATGTAAGGTGTAGCCACATCTACTTTATCATGTGAGGTGTAGCAGTAATAGACTACCACATCTACTTTACCATGCTGCTTTAGCGACGGTGACTGAATGTTATAAGAGTTCAAGAAGATATTTCCATTAGAAACACATTTGTTTATAGAGATGAATACATCTATATATGCTTATATGTTTACATAGAATGGGAAACAAGCAAAGATTAAAGACCACCTTTACGGACACCATATTGTTCAGGGGCTGACTCCAGGGCTCCCCAACCCTGGCATCCCCTATGTATATATATATATGTTTGAAGCAGTATATGTTTATACATTTTTATGAAAAAAATGGCTGGGGGAATCATGTGAGGTGTAACTTGTTTTTTAATTATATTATATAAATATATATGTATCTACATAGATATGAAAAAAACCCATTTTTAACTCGTGTACTCTTAATACGATACGTATATAGGACGTGTTCAATGTAATATAATTAACATGTATGCTAGTCTGTCGCTTAATTTTTCTTTCTTAAAATCAGGATGTGAAAATAGAACGTTAAATGTGAACGCCGAGGAAAATTAGTTCAGTGATCTCATTGATCTCGTTAAATGTATTTTGGTACCGACACAATCCCATTAAAGATGATGACAGTTCGTTAATTGCTTCAGTATGAAATGCCACGAGGAAGCAACGCAGGTGTCTGTCCAGACTCCTGTCGGCAGATCAAATCGAGCAGGAGCAATATGCGGGAAACCACATGCAGAATGATAGCAAGAAAATTAGGAAATGTCTGAGAATGGCATTGCGAATGAAACATGTCCACGCTTTAAATGTGAAAAGGAGATGAAGGGGGAAGATAGATAAAAAAAAACACCATGTCTCGACGTGTGCTTGTACACGTATATAGCGACTTGCCTGTAACGTTTTCCATAATAGTTTCTGTAATAGTCATACCTATTTCTGCTACCTCTGCTCCGCCCGAATCCGTATGACATCATTGCGTACCTATTTGGGAGAGTGTGATATACATGTACACATGATGAAACATTCGTAATACAAATCCGAACACTGACCGGCTATAGTATACAGATGTGTACTTAATGCATGTACCAACACTCATTTATGTGTAAGGAAATAGTAGAATTAGTGGGGATTAAAAGTTTTATGTCTTTAGTGTTAAATGGTAGTTCGTCTCGTCATTACATATATGGGTATACACTTTCTAAGTTATCTGATGATCATATTCGTTCATCCTAGATAATAATATTGTATTGATTTTTGATACATTTATATGCATATTTGAGGGAATATATATTTAAACTGAAGTAAATTGCAGAAGACTTTGTGATAACAAGTCGTGTTTAGCAACAAATTGTCTAAAAGGTTATAAAACTGAAATGTTAATTTACAGTTATATATTGTATACCTTTTGTCTGCTGAGAGTGCATCGTCGACATTCTCGTCGTCTATTGATGGGTAATCAAACTGATCTGTAAAGAAGGAACATACCATTGCTTTACAATCAATACAAATAATCATTTAAAGATGCACTCATTAACTTAAGTTGGCATTTTTATTGAAAATAGATGCCAACAGGAAATGACAAATTTACGTTTTGCACATATAAACGGAACGAAAGATTGTATTTACTATATTGAGAATTCTATATTCTCATAGAAAAAATATTATATTTATCAAAAGTCGGCATTTATTCTACATCAATCCATAGATACGTGTGTGTGCTTGTTCAGTTAATAAAGCATTGACAAAAACTGGTCGTTGGTAGTTAGTGCTATAATTATGACGTCAGCAACAGGACATGACATGAAACAACTGCATCTTAGAGGGCAGATATTGATCTCTGGTATATTGTTTTTGATGTCATAATCTTATTGCAATCATACGAAATCCATTTTTTCAGTGAACATCTCTCAAATCTTTTTTTTTCTTTTATTACTTTTATATTTGCAATATCAGTGAGGTTTTTCTCATTATTTTCCTACGAACTTCAACAAGACCCTTATTTGGTAAAAAAACTCAATTAGATACAACTTCTGGTAAATGCTTATGGGTTGGATAACCTGTTTAATACACCGTAAAGGGCATGGTTACACGATTCAGATGTAAATAGATTTTCCAGTAAACATGACGTCACAATGTAGGTATGACGTCATACAACATGAAATGGGTTTGTTTAGAGAGTTAACATGAAGGTATTAAATGACCCGGGAATAACATGGTCGGAAGTTTTTTGGAGATGAAAAGTCTTTTACCTATCGGGGCTGCTAACATGATATTACAGCCGTCAACTAACTACGAAATTAGTTATAATGTAATAATACTTTTTGAATTTGGAAATAGACGAAGAGTGGTCTAATATGATTTCTCGGAATTATATATTAGCATTTCCATATTGGATTTCATTACACAAGCTATTTCCGTACATGTCGATCCTGATGAAATCCTCAGCGTTAATTTCAATGTGCTTAACGATTTTTCACCATCACTGAAAACACCAATGCGCAAAATAGATTGAATACTAATTCAAAGTAACCACCGTCAAATATTTTGAATTGATAACCCTTGGGAAGATTGGGTTTTTGAAAGTTTCATCTTTGATAATGTTTTAAAATGATTTCGAGGCCGAGGGAAATAGGTAATGTATTATTGTGTTATGCCTTGTGTTGTTGCATTACCATCAATATACGCCTAATATGTACAGATGGTTCGTATAATTACGTCACACTTTATGTAAGTGAAAATGACACATTTGAGATAAAGCATCAGCCTCCGGTCTCCGTATACATGTCGGTTTGATTGGAAACATAGAAAATAGAGAGCACACGTTCTCGTTGGACGGATGCGTCAGAGAGTGAGAAATATTAATCACTCTGCACTATTTCCATCCTTAGAAACAGTTAACTTGGGAGCATTTAATTAAAACCAGACGTATATTTAGAAGTAAAGCGAGGGTTAGGGGAAGAATGAATTGATGTAAAATGTAGCTGTTTCAACATGTATTAATTAATCTCGTGCAACAAATAAGAAATGTAGAATAACGAGTAGGTGTGTGAATAACACATTAACATCTTAAGCTTTCTTGTCGAGACTTTAATTTTCTTTCTTGAAAAAGAGTATCATGCTAAGAAAAATAACTGCGCTAAAAACAAAATTATCATTAAACTGCACAAAAACAGTCGAATGTTTTTTTCTGATAGGCAGTTTACAGTAGGATAGTTTATGGCGTTTTGATTTGAGTTCTCTTGTATTGTAATGTTACCAGTAGGTGTTTTTGTTTATCACTACCACTAAGTCTTTGTCGCTGGTTTTGTTTTTATCACTACCACTAAGCCTTTGTCGCTGGTTTTGTGTTCACACTACCACTAAGTCTTTGTCGCTAGTTTTGTGTTTATCACTACCACTAAGTCTTTGTCGCTGGTTTTGTGTATATCACTGCTACTAAGTCTTTGTCGCTGGTTTTGTGTTTATCACTACCATTAGGCCTTTGTCGCTGGTTTTGTATTTATCACTACCACTAAGTCTTTGTCGCTGGTTTTGTGTTTATCACTGCTACCAAGTCTTTGTCGCTGGTTTTGTGTTTATCACTACCACTAAGTCTTTGTCGCTGGTTTTGTGTTTATCACTACTACTAAGTCTTATGTTGGTTTTGTGTTTATCACTACCACTAATCCTTTGTCGCTGGTTTTGTGTTTATCACTACCATTAGGCATTTGTCGCTGGTTTTGTGTTTATCACTACCCCTAGGTCTTTGTCGCTGGTTTTGTGTTTATCACTACCACTAAGTCTTTGTCGCTGGTTTAGTGTTTATCACAACCACTAAGTCTTTGTCGCTGGTTTTGTGTTTATCACTCCCACTAAGTCTTATTTTGGTTTTGTGTTTATCACTACCACTAAGTCTTTGTCGCTGGTTTTGTGTTTATCACTACCATTAGGCCTTTGTCGCTGGTTTTGTGTTTATCACTACCACTAAGTCTTACGTTGGTTTTGTGTTTATCACAACCACTAAGTCTTATGTTGGTTTTGTGTTTATCACTACCATTAGGCCTTTGTCGATGGTTTTGTGTTCATTACAACCACTAAGTCTGTGTCGCTGGTAGCAGTTGTTTCTTAATTACTACCACTAGGTGTCGCTGGTAATGACTGTGTTTACTACTATCACTTGGTCTGTGTCGGTTTTACTACCCGTGTTTGAGTACTATCACTAGTTGTCGTTGCTGTTATTTTGTTAATTACTACCACTAGGTCTCTTTCCAATTAACAACAACATAAGTACAGTAAAACTGGTACTGGTATAATTTATTTGATAAACTGGTACTGGAACCATTTGTAAAACTTGTACTGGTGTCATTTGTACAGTAAAACTTGTCCTGGTGTCATTTGTACAGTAAAACTTGTACTGGTGTCATTTGTTCAGTAAAACTTGTACTGGTGACATTTGTACAGTAAAACTTGTACTGGTGTCATTTGTTCAGTAAAACTGGTACTGGTATAATTTATTTGATAAACTGGTACTGGAACCATTTGTAAAACTTGTACTGGTGTCATTTGTACAGTAAATCTTGTACTGGTGTCATTTGTACAGTAAAACTGGTACTGGTGTCATTTGTACAGTAAAACTTGTACTGGTGTCATTGGTTCAGTAAAACTTGTACTGGTGTCATTTGTAGAGTAAAACTTGTACTGGTGTCATTTATACTGTGAAGATTTTGCATATCAAGTTATCTGACGAGATGGATAGAGCTAATGAAAGACTTTTAGAGAGATGACAATTACGGCATAACATTGCGGTTTTAAGTAAAACGTCAGTGTTTCTAACGGTCAGACATGACGATAAACGTTACAATTGTCATCATATGTTGATCATGCTAGCATAAACACTTTTTGTGGGCACATCATTAAAATGTAGTTCGATCCAATCAACCTTTGTTACTTTAATATCATATGAACCAAAACGGGATATTGAATTTCAAATATTCATATTTCTGAATGATTACTGCATCATATAACCCCTACATAATATATTTCCTTATGGCTGTCTCACTTAACATAACACATTATGTTGCATTATGTTATTGCTTTCATGTCTTTAGTGTATACCAGTGTATCTTATGAGAAACAACCTGACGACATTTATGATTGAATCAATGCTTAAATAACTATATGAAATTGCATTCAAATAAAAAATGTATGGTGTCATATTACACCATTACACCATTACGTCACCAAGAGTCTGCTGATGACGGTTCGATAAACAATACATTAAATCTTTGCATTATTGTGTCACCTTCGCTACATACCTGCTAACGACAGCCCAAGACACAAAACAATGACAAATAGCGCAGCAAGGCCCACGTTAACATAAGACACCAAAGCTGCCATCACGGTAGAATTTGTCCTACGTCTGAAACAGAAAAAAATGGCTAGCATTATTTACAATAACTACAAGCTAAACACAGCATCACATAAAACACTTGCATGAGTAATAAAAAAACGATTGTGTAACACGCATTCCCTGGTTATCTTCTTACTTTCGATTACTTGACTTGTTACGCATTTACCAATTTAAATGCAGCAATCAGCATGTTTCTTGTGTGAAAACAAAACACAGCCGAGGGAGTATGACCCATTCCAGAGCTATTTCCTCTCTGCCGTCTTTAATCGATATTTGGTTAACGAATCACAATTTGCGCAAGCGCAGTCTTTTATTATTTTTCGACTTATTCGAAGATATATCAACCTTTGGAGTTATTTTTGTCTTGATATTTATTGCTCTTAACATTTTTGAGCCAAAACCCATACCCAACTTAACTTAAATGAAGTGTGCGCAAATTTCACTGATGTTTCAGAATATACTATCATAGTTCGGCTATAATAATATTACTAAATTATGAAATGTTAAAATTCGAAAGGATCGCAAAATTATATTAAAAAAATGGGCTCACAGCATCCCGCTACTATATATACCAACGTTTCGATAGATATACACCTGTTCTATTTCAGTAACATTTTCTCCATATATGGCATCTTATTTTATATGGTAAATAAGTTACATGTACGATATACACTCTAGTGAAATGCAAAAGCATGTGTTTAAACAAAAAATAATAAACAAGCGAGTTATTAATTACATATCACCTATAATATGCAGAAAATAACATACAACATACCATACCAATGATGTAATTTGTATGGAGCATCAGGGTATTTTCTTCTGATATTCAAATTAGGAAGTGTAAAATACCGATTGATCAATTTTTCGCCTTCTACCAGACCGACAGTATGGACTGTGAAATTGAATTGACCTGAAGGACAAAGAGAGGCTATGGTGAAAGCTAGTGATCCAATACAGGAATGAAGAGCGAGCAGCAAGTGGTTTATTCGTCAAATAGCACGCATCACAGGCAACTCCAATGTCAGAAGAAACGTAGTTAGTATATAACGAATGATATAATGCCTATCGTCAACACACATAATCAAAATACGAACTCACTGCTGATTACGATGACTGCTAAACAAATAGTTCATGGTTAAAACCTCTTAAAAGTTTGATCATCAGCTGTATCCCATTTGTGCATTTTTTCAAGTTTCTAAAAATAGTATCAATGAATGAACAATGTATTCAGGACCCGGATTCGTTGATAGTTCTTTTTTTACTGTGACTTTAAAGGAATATTATAAATTGATGATTGAACTTCTACTGCTATTTCTTGATGTCAGAACAAGAAACGGCACAAAAATAAAGGAGACACATATCATAAACCAGTACAATAAGCCTAAGGTGAGTTCGTGTGTTTCCTGGACCTCATGTGACACGAACGTTTGTGGCAATATTTAACTACATGTATTTATGTATGTCTAATAAATATACTACCGTCTCACACCTCACAAAACACTTAAATAAAAGTCGTCAATATTGCAGGTGTCGGAATGTTCTTAGGTTATTATACTTGAAACAGAAATTGGTCGTAGACAGGTATAAACGTTATTTGCGTTTTAGACTTATGAGCTATTATTGCATTGCCTCCATCGCTTGTGGAGGCAAAACAATAACAACAATTTGCATGATTAAAAATGCTTCTGAAGTTGTAGAAAAGGGAATCGGTTTTTCTCTTTTCAATTTAAATTAGTTTTTAATTTCCAAACACTGCTTCTTACACGGGAGGCCTCTTTCCGTACATTCACTTCTCTCTTTCATTTCTCTCTCTTAAGATTTCTTAACAATTTCAATAATGTGTTGGTTTGGTAACACCATAAGTAAAAATTGAAAAAATATTAAATGATGATAGGGCAAAGTTTCGGCACAAACATATGGGCAAGAAAAGGTAAATTAACGAAATTGACTAGTTTCTTATCTGGTTTAATAATAAAACAAAATCTTGAATTTGAACTACCACATCTCAATACCGAACATTTGAAGCATGCTTTTGATTAATTGCTTTATAGTATATTTGACTAAGACGACAAATTAAGAACATTCAACTGACTTTAACATACGTTGACATAAAACTTCATTTTATGTTAGAAATCAACTTATGTGCAAACTCCCAAAATAACGTTAAGCAACTACAATTCAGGAAGAAATATAAAACATCCTCCCCTTAAAACCAAAACTAGACAATTATTTCATTATTTTTGAATAGTCATTATCTCTCTTTTTTGCCTGGCTTAGTTTCAAGTGACTTCCGAAACTCTGCCCTATCATCATTTATTACCATGAAATATTTCATAATTGTTTCCCTCTGTTTAGATAAGTGCCTCCAAGATCTGATCGTATGAGTCATTGTCATTTTATCACAAATGTGGATTACAAACAATGCATGTCACCATACGAAACAATACAGTATTCTATTTCATTCTATTTACACGGTTTAAATCATCTACATCAAATGACGTAAACATTATACATCGCAGGTTGTAATGGCTCAACCACTGTTTTCAAATAGAGACTAAAGTTGATGTGCTTTCAAGTGTGATAGTCGTATTACATGTTAAAACTATTTACACACTGAATATAAGATTGATAGAGTGTGCGGTAGAGCGTGCTTCATCTCATTCATTATGGAGTGTGCACCCACTCCCAGTTCTAGTCTTCGGATTCTCGAGCTAGATTTAATTAAGATTAAGTCCTTGATAATCAGTGGCTGTAAGTTATCTACATGTTTGGCAAAAGAGACTCGTTCAAGAATAGACTGAATTTGATCATCTGTGAGTGTGAAGTCGGCGACTTGTGTAGAACATGTCTTTCTTATTAGTGTCACGTGATGCATGGAACTATCACCAGTAACACAACGCCATATTGTCGATTTCATTGTTGCACTTCTCTTCTAATATATGAGTACATGCTGAAATAAAATACGAACATTGATTAATTTCGTCGTTTATTTTTCACTCTAAAGTCATTCACCAACTGTTGTTGCAACTATTATTTTAATAAACCGAGTATTGTAGTAATACACGTACATCTAACATTGACAGCCAAGTGTCAGACACGGTGACTCCGGTTGTTCTCACCAAGCTCTGCATATAACTGAAGCGAACTGAGAATGTGAAAAGCACGATTTTATTGGAACAGCTTCATTGCATATGGATAATGTGTAATGCAGCTATTTATAATTACAAAGCATTGCTTACCAAAATAAAGGCAAACTTTAACATGATTATCAAAATTCTAAATCCGGAAGTGATATATTTATTGCCTGGGTATGATTGCGTACGGAGTGAAAATATAAAAAATATTCCAAACCATCGTCGTATATTTCAAACAGAAGGTTTCCTTAACAACTTAAATTAATATCATGTTCACGGTAAAAGCATTTACATAGGTAGTTATAAATTAAAAATGCATATTAAAAACTCCAGCAATGGATTGTATGACTTATATGTAATAATAACAACTGAAATGTTCCGCTAATTCAATATTTGCGAACATGTCTCTGTTTTTACGAATAGACTTTCCTGAAACCTAAGATGTTTAGCGTTGCTATTTGCAACAATGTCTGAACATAGATTAGTATAAACCGTATTTTAATTCGTAAACTTGCAGTTACAATACACAGACCATTTAATTATTACATACATGAAATAGGATCCAGAAATAAGTTATTATACTTATATCAATCTGTTTCCTTAGCAGAAATAATAATGGATAACAGAGACTTAAAAGAAGTAGAAGAAAGAGGAGAAGTATTAGGAAGAGGATAAGGAAAAGCATTTGCCAATGTACAAAACGTTAACCTATGTAAATGTCACTGATGTCATAACGGATTTATAACAGTGGAAAATATATGCTGTGTACAATTACAAAGATGCTGATAATAATTACCAATAGCATATGGCACAACTGATATGGGGAAAAACCCACGCGCGCACAACCACACATCCTCACACACACCCTTACACACGAACACACAAAACCGAGGTTTATATGAGTGAAAAATTGGGTGTAGTAATTAAATAGGTAAAAAACGTTTCGAGTGAAAAATAAAAGTTTGTACACAGTTAAATATATTCCGATTTTGGGCAGGTGAAAGAGTGTTGTCACCAAACAGGAGGGTTTCTACTGAGGTATGATTTTGTATTGGCCTGAAACATATTTGTCTTATGTGTTCATAGTTCCGACAAGATAATAGATAATGATCGTTTGTTTCGTTAGACTCACGGCAGGAACAGTGTGGGCTCCCTACTTAACTTTTATGAAAAAATTGGCCATTTAGTGAACTACATTTCATTCTGAACCTGGCATGGTATATTTGGCCTATTCTAGTACCGCAGAAGTAATATGATTCTTTTTGTAGTAAGTTTACGTTAAGATGTAGCTTTATTTGTGTATGGATGCGTCATTCCGTATGTCTTCAGGGAGTTCATTCCATAGATTGACAGAAGCAGATAGAAAAGATTTTTGATATTAGTTTGTTCTACAACGTACAGATCTAAATCTATTTGCGTCTCTAGTGTTATGCTGGTAGATGTGCGAATGTCGTCCTGGGAGAATGTTTCTAAGATATTGCGCGGTAATGTTGTGAACTATTTTGTGAAATTTTATGATTTTGTGGTGTTTCCGACTACAAGAAAGTGTTTGCCATCCTGTTTCTTTGTAAAGGTTTGCATGACTAGTGAGCTTGGTGCCTCCTGTAATGATGCGTGCAGCTTCAAGTTGTATATTTTCTATCTTTTGTGATTGTAGGTTGGTCAAATTGTCCCAAATGATATCTCCATACTCTAATATCGGTCTTATAAGGTAAAATACATATGTTGTAGTGTTTGGCGATCGACAGTATACTTTAGTTTTCTGAGTAAATTCAATTTAGCAGAAGACTTTTTAACAATATATTCAATATGGCGTTGCCACCCACCATTACATGAGAAAAATACACCCAAGAGTTGTTCATTCACGTCGTGTAATAGATTATCATTCATTTTCAAAGCAGGATGGACTGGTTTGTTTGCTGTTATTTTTACTAACAATCAAAGTGTCTTTTTTTAAAAGGTTAAAATTAACGAGCGATTTTTTTTTTATTAACTTTAGGACATATTTATGATGAAAATCTACCATTGAACACACACTTATTACGTCATTGTGTTCATTTCATTTCATCAAAGTTTATTGACAAGGTTGCATAGTCAAATGGATAGAATAACAGGCAAAGTCTATATAAGTTCTCTCCGTCAAATGGCCAAGGTGGAATAAACAATGAGACATACTATTTTAGACATGTTAGAAATGAAAAATTTAACACAAAATAATTCATATTAACGCTAAGGGGAAGTAACTCATGAAGGAAACATCTCGCACACCTCATACACACTTACACACACATACAAGTACATGTACAAATACATTAATTTCAGCATATATACCCTATCATAGACGGATATTGCCAGACTTAGACCAAAAGTCCATGTGCATATATCGCACAGGTCACTGCTACCAACAGCTGTTACAATTAAGAATAATAAATTCATGTAGTACATATAGAGTGTAATTATTTACAATGTCAAGATAAGTACATGTAATAGTCAGTTGTCATGCTCAACTAGAATCTCCTGTAATTAATTTAGAATCAGTATGTTTTTGTTTTAACATGTACATCCTGGCTTTAAGTCATATACAAATTAAAACGACGGGATTTTCCAATAAAAAATGCATCAAGTATTCATCTATTTGTAGGCCCATCACAACCAGGACAGCCCTGGAGAAGAAAGTGTATATCAATGTGATTGTGGTTGCCATAACTATTGAAAGAAGTGAACAGAGAAGTTCTTTGATTTAAAAAAAAAAGGACATTCCACAAAGTCATTGTGTTCTAGACAATCTTAGATCTGTAGTTGAAACCCTCAACAACAGCCATTCCCGTTATATGTATCAAAAACTATAAACGCCCAAGCTTTTAACATGTTGTTTGGAAGACATCAGTGGCGATATAATAGCCGCATCGATCACCGGTTATTCCTTGGAGCTAATTTGTTTTTGTGCATCTTCCACCCACAACTTTTCAATAATTTATCATTACAGTTTGTATTAATGCCGACAAAAATAACCCTAGCAGGCATAGTTCGTACCATGCATGTCACCTTAGAACAGAACGGCGTATACACATCAGCTATTGCAGGTTCCAAGGTGGGAAAGTGCTCGCTCATCTGACACTACCATTATTCCAACACAAGACCCACAGCTGTCGTGACGAACGTTAATGGCGACAGTTCCTGATTAGGCGGAATGTTTCCTTTCTTTTATTCTTTTATGGCATATGTTCAGGAGCGTTTTGATAAATGTTTCTTTAAGCATATCGTTTCCAGTAAAAAGGGTTTTGTCAGAGTCTAAGTAGTTTAAAATCTTCGAAATCTTTTGTCCAAAGTTACACTAAATAGAACTAAATCTTTAGTTACATCACAAAGAAGAATCAGGTAATAAACTACATCATGTATAACATTTAAATTTGAAGGTATACGGAATACGACATTGAGTCATAAGACATATCTTAAAGAATAATAGTATCAAATTTTAACGTACATGCTAACTGAGTTTTTAGTTACTTTATATTATTTTAAGTCGTAAAATACACCCTCAAGTAGAATTTTCAATTCCAATTATGTCTCTGTTAATTTGAATATGTGTAAATGGATCTAAAGTCTAATTTGTGGTAATATAATATTGTTGACGATAAGAAAACGCGATTTGGTAGGGACTTCAAGCGTAAGCTAAACAAGTGTTATCAGGGTTAAATTGTTAATTAAATTAAGTTAATATACCAGTTCATGATATCATTAGCTAATATACCAGTTCATGATATTATTAGCTAATATACCAGTTCATGATATTATTAGCTAATATACCAGTTCATGATATTATCCAACTGATATATAGAACATGGTAGTTGCCTTTTAATTTACTTGCCTTTTAAAATTATCCAACTGATATATAACACATGGTACTTACCTTTTAAATTTTACCAACTGATAATATGGTTTATGGTTCTTGCCTTTTAAAAGTATCCAACTGATATATAACACACGTTACTTGCCTTTTCCAAAACCGATTCTTTTCTTAATGATCACAATGTTATCGTTGAAGGTAAGCAGACATTGGAATCATTTTTCCTATTTAGACGTTCGGCCCCATTCCTTTGTAGTATAAGTGGTGTAGGTAAGATAGGTTTGAAGATGTAGATTATTCCAGCTTTCCAGTCCCAATGACTACTTTCGCTGAGAAAGCAAATATAATACATATTGTTAAGACGATGACGTCATAGAAGACGTGGGTGTGTCACTGGGGTTTACTTTAAAGTTATTATTTTACAGAAGACATTGATTGGTGGCCATGAAACATGTTACCGGCCCACAAACGCCCAACATTTTTACGTCATACATATTATTGAATCAGGAAAGTAATAATATTCTATGTTAATATTGAAAAGTCATCACAGATGGGGAATGTCTGTTCGTGACTAGTCTTATGACATGCTATTGATACTTTTGGTTTCAGAATTACTTTTCGTACTTTCGACTACCAATCTGATATTTTCTCTCTAACAGTATACCACATTTATTTACCTTTGGGTGTATATGTAAAAACATACGCGTAGATTGCAAAAACGTTTCCCACACATTTGGAAATTTGAAATATGTACTAATGACGTCATGACATTGTGACATTGAGTAATTATGTAGGTATTCTTAAAACAATCGAATGTTAATTAGTTTTGATACAGCTCAGATATCTAGTATACAAGTGTAGGTTTAGGTACGAAACCCGCATGTGCGATATGAAGACAAAGAAAATATAGGAAATTGTATATTTGTTTTTTTACAATTTTATCTTTTTAACCACACCCGCATAAAGAGCCCACAAAAAGCATTGTCGTTTTGTTAAGCTTCGTGTTTTTTTTTTTGCAATCTCTTATCCGTATTGCATCAATATCAAACACTCTCTCATGAGATTAGTTTAATCCTGACAGGCGTAAAAGCGTTATACGTTTATAAACACATCTATATCATTATTTGATACACTTTCACGTTCACAAATTGCAAGGCGTTGAAGTAACATATTGCGCATATACACCGGGGTATTTTATGTGATAGACTGATAAAGTCACAACAGTTTCTTCCCAGGAGAGTATTCTACAACATTTGAAACGCTCAATTTATATAATTGACTTTGTTGTAAGATTTTCCTTAAACGACACAATTCTCGACCAACGTTCTCCGCATCCCGTTTGAGCATACGGTATCACAAAAACCCACGGGGCTGATGTCACGATCGTACATCATCTTTAGCGAACTCTGGCATTTCTTACACTATCAAATAACACCAATATGACGGATGTTCTAGAGCGATGCAACGCTAACGCAATTAAGGCAGCTCCTCGGATATTTAAGAGACCATATCCAGTGTAACCATGTGTAATGTAAACAGTTCATGTTGCACATACCTGTAAATAATGACATGGCATGTTTGATGTATGATCCCCGATCGACAGACATCAGTTCTTATAATATTATAACTGTAAAACTGTAGTTACATGTAAGAGATAGTGTTATACATCTATGTAAATGTTGATATAATACACTATTGTTGATTAAATTGTCACTCTGTTTTAATAGAACTTGATATTTTTTCGGAGTATTAATCATTGTTAAAGCTCTTATTTGTTTGCATTTGATGTATATACATTTTACATGAATTGATACTCGTTTAAAATGATATATTTGTCATTTGTTTTTATTCATGTAAATAGGGCGAATGGTTGAGTCTTTGATATTCTTCGATTGTCCGTGGTCGATATTTCAATTAACAATCATTCTATAATATTCAAAATAGTGAGACAATTAGTTACTTATTAGTTCAATTCGTTAGATATTTTTATGCGGTTTAATAAGAATAAATATAGAATTCTAATGATACCATTGCTTTTATCGAAAACAACTTTCAGGATTTACTGCAGTAAAGGTAAAGATCAAACCAGAATCAGTATACTATAACAGCAGAATCATAGGGGTTACACCACGTGACAACCGACAGAGGAGTTACACCACGCGAAAACCAACAGAGGAGTTACACCACGTGATAACAAACAGAGGAGTTACACCACGTGGCAACCAACGCAGGAGTTACACCACGTGAAAACCAACACAGTAGTTCCGTTACACCACGTGACAACCAACAGAAGGGTAACACCACGTGATATCAACAGAGGAGTTACACCACGTGACAACCAACACAGTAATTACGTTACACCACATGATAATCAACAGAGGAGTTACACCTCGCGACAACCAACATATGAGGTGCACCACGTCACAACCAACATATGAGTTATACCACGTGATAACTTACAGATGAGTTACACCACGTTATAACCAACAGAAGTTATTACACCACGTGACAAGCAACATAGGAGTTACGCCACGTGAAAATCAACAGAGAGGTTACACCACGTGACAACCAACAGAGGAGTTGCTCCACGTGACAACCAACAGAGGGGTAACACCACGTGACAACCAACAGAGGGGTTACACCACGTGACAACAATGTGCCAGAATGACGATGAAATTGAGGAAAGCGAAGGACGTTTGTTTAACAATGATAATGGTGTGTTACACAGTTCCCTTCCAACGTATTCGGACTGAAACACAACTTAGAGGATACATTTGAACTGAACTCTAAGCGGAGTAAAATCCTTATATTTGGGTTCAAAAGGACACATACAATTGGGTTGGATCTTTGTTTGTTTGCTTAATTTAGTTCATGACACATTTCAAAGAAAGGGTTTTGCGAGAGAAAGCACAGTGTTTTTTTCGGGAACACTGTCGTGTTTTCAATGATTTCTTGTGCCGTTAGACGACAAATGTCAGGAAAAATATTCAGAAATGTCCGTCATACATTGAATATGATGTTGTGTTATGATTATTAAAAAAAAACAAGGAACATACAACCTTTCGAAATACTAAAATGAACCTTTTAGTAAACGACTCGTGAAGCTTACCAATTTATGAACTATCTTGCTTTGATCCTATAGACTTATTTCTTTCACAGAAACTATCTGATTATGTTACCACTATTTTACGCATAATTATAATCTCCTGAAGGTATACTTGAATGTGGCATTAAAGCATCGCATAACAAGAGAATGAAGGTCCAAGGCGCCAATGAAATTAACGTATACAATCGATAACTTCGCCCTTTGTTGGATTTCGAAACACGTGAGGATTAACTAGACTTTCAATGATAAAATCATTAAATACAGGAGGAGTTTTGGTTATTTTTACACGATTGAGTGCTATACATATACCTCCCCCACATATCGGTTGATTTGTAGAAACATGCAGGCATCTCGTCGCTCCCCGCATACAATATCATTGAATCGTAGACTATAATCACATTTTTTATGAGAAGTGTTCATGTTTGTATCATACCATTGCAATGACAATTGTCTAAATCCAGTGACTATTACTACTTTGTACTTTTAGAACATGGGGAGTTAAACGGTGCGTGGAAGCTTTGGAAGTGAGATGTCGAAAGGCGATAGTGGCGAGGGTACATAATTGACACCGGTCCAGATAACGTATCGGCTTAGGTCTGATACACAGGGGAGTCCGAAAGCGTTGACCTCACAGAGACAAAAGTTGGAATTCAATTTGAGAAGAAGACTGCTGTAAGTGTAAATAGGTTTGACCTGTTGGCCAGTACCCCGATCTTAACAACACCGACAGCAGCAGCAACAAGGCCGCGTATGGAATGCAGGAACGTGACACGAGAGTATTGATCGTTTCTTTGGGCATTGCTTCATCACTGGCGAAAGGCCAGCACATTACACGTTTAAAATGGTGTCTTTGAAAGAAATTCTAGATTATTTTTGGTAAATTAATCACAACACTGTCCTTGAAAATGTCCAAACGAATTACTTTTTTGTCTGCCGAACAAAAGGGTCTAATGAACACGCCACGTTCATTTCTGGCTACGTGTAAACTATCACTCTTTGCATCATTAAACGAAGATTGAAACGGAAAACATCCACCGGAAACAACCGCTGATTTCCAGTTTGTAAATTTTAAGTATTTGAAGTGATGCTCATGATATACAACAGGGTGTGTAAGGCCACAAGTTTGGTGTTTATATGATATATCAGGGTCATTGTCGTAGTGTATTGACTTTATGTAATACTATATATACTAGTATATATACATGTAGGTTACCCACTTAATAAGGTTTCTAACGAGGTTTTACTACTAAATACGACATAACGAGGTTTTACTGTCGTGATTACAAGTTAGACTGTTTCTACTCCAATCAGGATTTTCAATGAGTCACCTTTCTGTGAGAAACGATTTTTCTCTAAACTGGGGTAAGCACTGCCACTACTTTCTAACATTTTCATTAAGACCTCCATAGCTACTATTTATACATGTACTTCGAGTGTGCGTACTGGTACCGTGTTGTAGGTGAACAAGTACATACGACCGTATTCCATGTCCCGACAAATCTCTGAAACTCATCGACCTTAACGCGTCAAATACTACTGATTAAATGTGGAAACATCTAAATGCAATTAGAGTAAAACCGGTCACACAGCAGAATTTGTTTATTCTCTGTGTACATGCACACTGATCAATAAATGTCACATCGTTAATGCAATGCATTCATTATCATATCTCCTGCATCTTTCATTGTGTAAATCTGCAATTCAATAGGTTTTCCGAAAACTCAGTTAAAATCGCAATGAAAAATTGAAATGCATTCTAAAAAATGGATTCCGCATTATATACGCTATCAGCTGATCGTACTGACGCAGATTTAGGGCTTTTAGACAAAGGATAATGTTAATCAGCATGTAAGTGACCTAATACTACCGGGTGTTCGTCATTGTTACTCTTGGTCATTTTATACGATTACAAAAATACAATATCACATCCCGCGGAGAAGAGTTTTCTATATGTACTGTAAATAACATAATATTCGCGAAATCCTTTTTTAGCCGATGCGATCTTAATTATTAAGATTTAAATTAAACACTGACTATCATAAGTAGCTATATTTCATTTTTACATTCTCCAGTGTGATATTGGGAACCTCTTGCCTAATGTCACAAGTGATAATAGGAGGTTGTTTGTGAGGTCACAAGACACATGTGATTTTTATGACCATAGCTATTAATAGGACGTAAAACACAAACAAACCAAAGTGATTGTGATGTCCAATAAAATGTCCATATACAACTTACATTTTGAGGGTCACTGGCAATTGCCAGTATTATGAAATTAATAAATAAAACGTACATTTTTTTATTGAACATCAAACGACTTGAGGATATTAAAAACATGTCGCAGAACATCATACAATTGATGTTTTTGAGGATATTTGAAAATGTCTCTGATAGAAACTATTCGACTGACAAAGGAACTAAAGCTTTTTGTGAGATCAATATGCTTTTTTACAATTGCTAAACATAAATAAATAAAGTTTACCATATATGACCAGAGAGGTTCAAACGAACCAGTACGACACTAACTGTAAATCATCCAATATACTCTCGGTAGACTCGTTCTTGTTTTTGAAATAGGCATTCAGGAAAAAGTGGAATTGAGGAAGAACTCTTCCTGAGAATTATTGGCACATATGAACGGCAAAAAAGGGACCCTATACAGTAGATACGTACATTTTGAATGTGAGTGACCAAGAACAGGTTCGAAAGAAATATGTAAACTATTGGCAGATTTAAATTAGGACTACATCCCAATTGCATTCAATGTTTTATCTTTTGTTCGGGTTTAACGTTTTCGTAATAACCGGGTCAGTATGAGGACAGGTACTAGTATACCCCATCGAAAGGTAAGAGTAGGTGGAAAAGAAGATAAATCATTGTCCAACCTGAAAGGTAGCGATTCTATTGTAATTGATAATTGTACCGATATATATTAATCGATCTGTGTTCCGACGTAATCCGATTGATAGTGTTTAATTTACCACGAGAAAGCTGGTCTTTTATGTAACTGTCTCTGTTGTTTGGAAGTCTCTACGCAGTACACTATCTACACATTTAATTGATCATGTCTGGCATGATCGTGAGTTGGGCGTTTGATGATTTAACACGTCATGGATTTACATAATTGAAGAAGGATCGGACGTATAATGGCAGAATACTGAGTGACCTCGTGAGGTTATTTCATTTCTTCAATGCAAAAGGAATCAAACAATAAAATCTTGTGATATAAAAAGCTTGAATAAAATAAATGAAAACAAAAAAGAATAAATTAAACGTAATCAACGAAATTTAATAATGTGCCACTTGACATTTTGAAGTAAAAAAACCAGCTTAACAATAACCAGGATAATACCCAGGTGATAGATAAGTCAGTATAGTGCATGCTTTCTCTTAATAAAAAAAAAATGATTGAAGTGTCATGGAAACCGTAATTTAACCTCAAAACACCAAGATAATACGACCAGGTATTCCGGAATGGTAACCGCTAGTACTCCTTCGTCGACACCCATCATCATGTAAATATTGGTCAAATCTAAGTGACGACTCTCGTAACGAGAGCAGGGGTTTTAACACCAAGACAAGAGGGCGCTCTAAGGATACTATTAAAAATCATCGACATTCCTATCACAAAAAGAAATGACATTACTTCGATGCCGACTTTAAATAATGTTAAAATATTAGTTAATCTATTGAGAGATTTACGCCAAAGCCTTATTAATAACCATCTGGCTGTGTTAGGCACAGTGTGATCGGCGATAATCAGCTAAATGGCTTACATGAAATATAAATATTCGTTATCGTCATGTTTTGGGATTAGAAGAAGCTTTTTTTTTATAAGCTTCATCATAAGTTGACCTCAATGCTACGAGTATTCATTACAGAATAAGGAATTTTGTCAAAACCCCTCATTCCTCTCCAGAATTTGAAAAGAAATACCATTAACTGCTTTTCTTCAGACCTTTACTTGTACCTACAGTACAAAAATGCACATTTCACTGACAAAACAAACACAACGCTTTTGATTTTGGTTTCGTCAATTCTGTGTCCTCATTAGTCACATTCCAGTCTCCAAATAACCTTTCAGTCTCCTAGTAACATTCTAGTCTCCTAGTAACATTTCAGCCTCCTAGAAACATTTCAGTCTCCTAGTAATATTCTTGTCTCCTAGTAACTTTTCAATCTCCTAGTAACATTTCAGTCCCCTAGTAACATTTCAGTCTCCTAGTAACATTCCGGTCTCCTAGTAAAATGCACGTGCTCGTTTCAGATTAAGCCTTTCATTTTCTTTTCATGTTTAACCGATGAAATGGTTTAACTTAATGGTCGAGAGCGAATTATTTTATAAAATAGCCTTAATTAGTCTGTAGCGCATGTGAACACCATCATATTCCTTCTATGTTCTGAAGTATAGAGCTAAACAAATAATAAAATACTCGTAACTTTGGGCTTTGGTTCTTTTATTCACACCGAGATATCAATGACATTCCTATATATATTCTCCTGTGTAAACTGAATTTAGTTATATATATATATATGTAATATTCTGGTATGAGTTGACTGGTGGTTGTGTTGGTAGAACGATATGGGATACATAATCACGATTTATATAAAAGTGACACGTGACACGTGGTTTTGCCTCACGACGTCTCCAAGGGTATAAGGTCTATCAATAACCATAAATTCAATATATAATATGTGTATGTTCGTATTAAGCTGGAGACCGACTGTGCACATAATGAGTAGAATGTTACCATTTTTATAAATTATTTAAGCGATGCATAATAAAACAATACAAATCAATCAGCCCCTGTAATACACTGACGTAGGAAGGACTAGCATGTCTGTCACCGAATAGTACCAACTGACCCCAAAGGAGGATCGCAGCATCGCTGCTACACTGTTATTCACACGCTTGTGCAAATCAAATATGACACTGTTAGGTCAGTTGGGTGTCAGATCCGACAATGATGGCGTTCTTTTCACTGGCAACATGATAACCACTCGGGAATTTACCCAATTCATTTTCCAATAACGTTGCTATTTCATTTGGTGGGAAGGCTGATGATCTGTGCACAGAATCGGCATTACCCGATGAAGGAGAGTGGATTATTTGACGATCAGCGATCTTTGATCTGCTGTAATATAACCGGAGTGGGGGAATGGATTCTGATATAATGTAACACATAATAGGGGTAAAATATTTAAAGAGAAAATCACAAAATTGTTTTGAGTATTGCGACTCACACCAAATAGTAATTACTGTTCGCTTTTAGAAACACTGGCAAACGTATATTGTTTTATTTCGATGTATTTTGTCGAATATAGGAGTTGATGTCATTCTTGGAATAATGATATCCTTGATAGATATTGCAAAATGTATTGCAGCTTGTAAACGCATACTCCAAGTTACCTAACAGGTATTAGAGGCAGCAGACACAACATAAAGGAGTAGTGTGATGTGTACAGTAATTGACAGGTCTTTGTGTCTCGTTATTTTCATACATTATCTTCTTTTCATATATCGGGACAATATATCTACAGAATGACAAAATTGCTGTTACTTTTGATTTTAACCCCCCACCCCAAACCCCTCTCTTTCTTTGCTTAAAAGATGTTTGGAATGAAAAGATAATCTTGAGAATGCCTCCCGATTATTTCCAAGATACTGACTGGAAACATTTGATTGGATGACTTCAGAAACCAAGCAAACTTATTACTGCCTCAAGTTACCAGGTACATATATACTTTCGCCTCCAAATACCAAGTAGATTAGTATGTTGATTCCATACACCAAGGAAGTTACATTTTGACTCAAATACACTTTAGTGTTGTCTCCAAACACCAGTAAATTAACCATCAATACAAACGCAGAATAGGAGCGTTTAACAATCGGGGGAATATAATGTAGGTTGTCAGATTTTCATCATGTCATGTGCTAATGCAAACTGAAAAGCAGAATTTCTAGACACGCACAGGACAGGAAAGGAACAAGAAAAGATTGGGCGAAGTGACTTTCTCAGCACAGTTTGTATAGCGTATGTGAATATAACATGATACTTATTGTACTGTCATTTTTTTTTCATTTACACAACATAATCACTAGACGTATTTGGAATTGCGAAATATATGTGACATGGTGGAAATCATGATATGGTCAATTTACTGATCATTTGAAACATTTCATTTCACATGCATCATGTACAGGTTATTTGGTATGGTCACCGGGCAAACTACAATACATTAGCGTTTCTAGCTACTCACAATGTACCAACAGTAGCAGTGATTCGCGTTATTACAGAAACTGTTATACAGGGTTGTTGTACTAAAGGCTTTCGGGGAGAAATGACCAGAAGCCGGACTAATGTATCACGTACTGTACAATATGTACCAGTAGATAAAATATCAGCCCAAATAATGTACAGATGACTAGGTCATTACCAAACAGGGAGTGATGTACCGTAAAAGAACAAACACCCTCGTCTACCTTTAATTGAAAAAATAAAAAAGGATAGTAATGACGTCATCCGGCATAGATGGAAATACGTGTAATCCAGTCGAGTCACCAACATTTTATTGTGCATGGGGTGCATGCGTAAGGAAAACACTTGTTCAATATATTTTCCGAAAGAAGGTCAGAGTGTATGCCTGTTTTGCCTATATCCAACTTAACTCTAGAAAGGGGTTACAGCCATTACTGCTTATCACTTAAACTAGCACATCATCTGAGACACTTAGTGTTTATTCAGGTACAATAGATAGGAATATTCAAGTTTTCATTTTCGAATTCAGTTTTTTTCTACACCGAAGACATGGTGATGGTCAATAACAAGAACACAATTCACGTTAAAGGCAGTTGTTCTGTAATTAACAATTAGAATGAGCTATACCCAGACACAGAGATGTTTGCATTTGTCTCGCTGGAAGATTATTGAAATTCAGTCAAATCGGTCATTTCTTAAAGATTCTGAAAGATCAGTGTTGTCATCTTTACTTCATTCGAGGAGACTTGTATCATTTAAAACTTTGGAGAATAATATCGTCGATGTTTTCAAAAACGACTACAAATCGAATAAATAATGACTGTTAGTGATTCCCTGCCCTCGCCTGGCACATCATCTGTCATAACAATTGTCAGATCACCGGGGGTTACCAACACCCCAGTCATCGATGCCGCAACCTTGATGGTCACACATCGAAAAGGTATAATTTGTAACATAACCACTTGGTGCTCGCAAACAGGACATCTCTGGTGGAATCCATGCCAGATATTCAGGATCTGTGATTGTTCTCAGTAGAGCATTGACATATGAAACCTCGGTCCGCCGTAAAAAACATCGTGATCTTCGTGACAGGTTATTGATGAAAGATGTCAGATATTTCCCTAGTGATGTTTTATATATTATTCAAAAGGTTTTGGTCATTTAACAATAGGGTTCTTTTTGTGGTTGGTGTTTTTAATTAAAAGCCTTTTTTGAATGTTTGACAGCGTTCTTGATCGAAAACCTGACGCATGCAAAACTGTACTGCGTTTATAGGGTTGAGTTCACCACAGAAGGCATATATTCGTTGAATTACTGGCGATATGTACAAGTTATGTACTTAATTAATGTATAAAATCACCAAATTGATTCCTAACACTCGGACGTTGTCGTCAGATCTAATTGAAATCACGTGAAAGATCAAGTAACATCTATTTCTGTCAAGGAAGTGAATTCTTATCACACCTGCTTGGGTGTTTGATAAATCCTCGGAATCGAAAATCAGACCGTCACCAAGGATCGGCTCTGTGATGTGTAGTTGACGTTTTACTGTTCCAGTTTTGGGTAATCACATTGGCCGTCTTAAATATCTCTGTCTGGTGCGTAACATTATGTTAATACTAAAGGCGAGACTGTATTTTTGTCTAAGCAGATAAGTAATATATTGATCGGGTAAAGAAATAACCTATGCTATTAAGCTTGGATTCTTATAGTTTTCCGTTCCATTGTATGCGTTTTATATTGTCATTTGATGTGCACACATTTGATTTTAAATGAGATTCATGATTATAAATCGAGTGTAGACGTTTTACTTACATAAACCTTAGGCGAGTTGAAATCAAAATGGATTTCATCAATATAGAATAGCCGACTTCAAATCAATTCAGATATGTACATATGGCACGATGTTATATGTTCAATACCTCGTTAAATGTTTGGGAAAACATATTTTGTATGAAATGTTAATTTATGATGATCATGCTATTTTGACATAGATTTACTATGCACTAGATGTAATAGTGTTTGTAAGCTTGGTGACATAATATAGGAGAGACTTACCCAATACACCCCTGTCTTCCCATCAAAGACGTAACGCCAAGTCGTGGGTTTTACAAATATGTCTGTATATATCCTAGTGCCTTGGCATCAATTATAGGATGTAGGCGTGAGACTCTACGGTGTGTAGCGAGTATATGAGACGTTTAAGGGTTACATCAACACTCTGTAAAATGCTTCCCTCCCCGAATAACACTATAGGGAGTGAGGTCAATAAGCAGTCAATAGATGGTGGTGGCAGTAAAAAGTGGAGAGTTACGTGTTCTGCCATCATTTTGGCAATGTAATTAACCAGAATGTCTGGCTCTCCTAGTGAGACGGCACTACCATCATACAAACACGTAGGTTTTTTAGACTGTCAAAATTGTATTTGGTTCGCCAAGCTTGGTGTCCGTCAATGATCCCGCCTTATACCCCAGCAGTATTAGTTCGAGTTACCTACCAGAGTATCGAAATATCAACCTTTGATGGCACAGCCTCGTTCATGACAAACAAAAGCTTCACTTTGAATCAAGATTTCCCCGTCTACACCACACAGTGGTTGATGGAGCTAGCTATGACTTCATTAATAATTACTGCCTTTGAAAAAATTACATTCTTTAGAAAGAGCCTTTAAGTAGAAACAATATTGTTCCCAAAATAATTCACAGATTCATTAAACCAAAACAACACTGTCGTCTTTAATTATTTAGAGCTTGTTTGTGATCTAGGTGTGGTCTCGTCAAAAACACCCGCTAAGAATGCAATCTTTGAAATATAAAAGTTCTTTGATCTCCAGATGAAGCCGATGATCCATCAGTGTTAGTTTGTGATTACCAGGGACTGTTATACACGAGAGAAATAGTATAACTGGTGTTTCCTGCGTTGTTGTTTGCCAGTTTGAAGAGATTATGTGGATTCCCCGGTGAGTTTTGTTGAAACCAATTTCTTTTTACAATAATCGAGGAAGCTATATTACATTATGTATATTTTGCCGGCCGAAGACACTCTTACCTCTGAATTAAGTATTCTCTGTGGTCAGTCTTACATTTTATGTAAACGTTCTCTAAAATGGCCGCATAAAATCGAACTCTTACTTTAGAAGTAAGCGTCGTCTTTAGCGCCCGTAATCTGATGCTCCTTTCAGGAGTAACACCTGGCTTCGGCCGCTGAATAGGACGCTCACGTAAGAAGTAAGAGTAAATTACGGTCGCTAAAGTGGACGATTACTTCATTTGTAAAAGTAGGTTACGTTCACTAAAGAGGACGATTACTTCAGGTGTAAAAGTAGGTTACGTCCACTAAAGAGGACGATTCCTTCAGGTGTAAAAGTAGGTTACGTCAACTAAAGAGGACGATTACTTCAGGTGTAAAAGTAGGTTACGTCCACTATAGAGGACGATTACTTCAGACGTAAGAGTAATCTCTTTATTCTTTCTTTCCGGTCGCATGTGCAGAAGTTGTATTGCTTAAATGTAGACAAAGGGTATCGTTGATATAAACCATGTTATTACTAGTAACTAAAATTAAGTAAGAGTATATATCCAAATGACATGGTTAAATGCCAATGTTCTCTAAGGGCTTTTCTATGTGACTATACCATCTTTTTGGGGGCTTGTTGAATCTGAAATATTTACTTATGTATTTTGGTCATGCGGTTGTTGGAGGAGTCTAAATGACTGTCTAAGTCTTTTCTATGAGAACGTATCTCCCAGGGAACACATATTTAGGAAAATCTAAGGCTCTGCCGGTGTTCTTTTTTTTTTTAATCTATGAGAAAGAAATTCTCTATTTACCCACCATTGCAAAGGGAAGAGCATTTTTTTTTTTTATTCAGATCGACTACCAAAACCAATAGTAGATCTCATCAACGCTCATCGACGGCTTCTATGTTGCAGTTTTCTAAAAGAGAAATTGTGATATCCAAAACGAGTGATTTATGTATTCTCTCACATTATAAAAAAAACCAAAATTTTTCCCTAAAAATTCCATACATCATTTGTTATTCACCTAGCTGCTGTTCATACGGCTAGCGTCGGAGAAGTCATTTGTGAACCGTATATAACTACTGTAAATCTATTAGATCACAAACAACTACTATTCCTTGATACATGTATTTTTAAAGTATTAATCGTAAAACATTTTTTACTGATTATTAAATAAAATATATTCCGGAGTTACTCCCCTTGTGATTGTATTCATTAATTAATTAAAAATAACGAAAGCGAACACAGTTTTCTCCCACCCTTCACAGGTGTGTCCCCCTTTTTAAGCCGGGAAAGATCACCTTGTCACCCCCTAGGGGGAGATAGCCTCGTGCCGATAAGCACGTGTTCAAATGTGATGTCATTAAAATGCGTCACAGGTAATTGTGACGTCTTTAAAAAAGAATGACCATATTTATATCCCACATGTGTTTTTATTTACAACCAGACTACTATCGGTGGAGTTGTGAATGAAATAATTGGATGAGAGAAAAAAAATCATCCCCTACCTTGAGGGTATGACAGGGAAATCTCCAACCCTCGGGTTATTATTTTGGTTGTCTAACCCTCGTCAAAGCCTTGGGTTAGACAAACAAAAAACATTACCCCTCGGGTTGCAGATTTCTCTGTCGCACCCTCAAGGTAGGGGAAGATTCCATTAATTGACAACGATTTTGTCCTGGCCTGATATAAGAGAATATCTTTCTCTGTGAACACTTCTGTCATACCGTGGGTTGATATCAAGCAAGAAACTGTGCTACTCACATAACATGAGAGGCCGCTGGTCGGACTTTTTTTCTATCGGATATGATTTTGCCGACTGCGACCTCTCATTTCCGAAGCACTTATTCTTTGATGCAGTTTCCGCCCGAAATCCGGGCGGAACAAAATCGGCTTAAAAAACTCACTTAAGTGGTTAACAGTTCATGACAACGATGTCTACTCACGGTTTATATAATATAGATCTCATATGTATGTCACAGACACAAATATACAGTATATTACGGAATAGAACACTCAAAATACATGTCCATGTCGTTGTAGCACATCTCTGACCTACATTTAAAACATGGCTTCCTTGACTAATACAAAATAGCAGGGGGGATGTCAAAAGGAACGAAATGATACGGAGTTTGTTTGTATTCCGCTTGTGAAATATAACATGTAATTTATTTTTGTATTAACCGGAAAAATCATGGCAAATGCTGTCTGCTTCGCTTCGAATGAGGAAAAACTCATTATTTATGTCTTTGACACGAAATTGTTCTCATATAATCATGGATTTATGGAAAGCAATATTTATTGGACCCTTTTGACCATTTAAATGTATGTTAACACGATATACTCTTTCTTAATCCGAACTTTGAAAATGTGATCGTCAGCATCGGGAAAATCAGCTATGGGCAGTTAGAGGTTACGCGGCGCCTGTCAAAAGTTTTTCGCCGTGTAAAACCTCTAACATTGTTGGAGTAGAAACTGTGCGTGCTAAACCGGAAGTTCGACTTATATACTGCACTGTAACATTGCATTTGATAATAAATCACAAATTATTTTCCTTTTTTCTTTTGAGCATTTTTACAGTAATTAATATCTCACACTGTTATCATTCATTTGGGTTTTAGTAAAGAATGGGGGAAACAGTTCTCTCCTTTGTCCTTCTCTCAAAGCATGGAACGATCTTATTAGTCCTCGGTCATATTTATATATCATATGGAACAGCGATTGGTCTTTTTCTTATACAGACTTCCATTCCCCATGAAACGTAATTAAAGCTATAAAACTGACCATTTGTTTTGCTGTGATCATTTATACACACGCGCTTACTCAGTAGTCCAGTTGGTATTCTTTATGCTTTATTTTCGTTCCTTACACATCTATTCTTAATTTGGTCATGTCGTACAATCGCCAACAGGAAAACTTACATGTAAATTACAAAGACTGATAAACAACGGAATGTACCGGGAAACATATCGCTTAGTCATGTTCAGTACATATAGTGATGCACTCATCATATTAGAAACGATTTCCTTTTATTCACAGTAACTCAAAATCAGAGGTCTGATTGAGCCGCCGGACTGTCTGGTACCAGGTAGTTATCTCCACATGTAGAGATAACTCGATGGCACCACACATGTAAGTCATTTTTATTCTTATTAGAATTGTTTCAGAACAACAAACATTGAAATTGTGAACATGTTCATACCTGTTTTGTTTCATCATTGTCCTTTAAAGGTATTTTAAATCTGGTAGGCATTGCTGTAAAAATCAATAATCATCATCAATAAAATATTGCAAGCGTGTTATGTCTAAATGTTGACGTTATTAAAAGGAATTACTTTTTCAAATGGAGTGACGTAATCGCCGTTTGTGTGGGCTGATGTAAACCTTATTAACGAAAAAATATCAAAGAAACCTCCACGCAATTCAAAAAGGTTTCACGGAAGTTGTGTTACATGTCCCTGATGAAGTGGAAGTGAGCATAACCGATCTGACATGTTGTAAACTACAATAACTGTCCCAACCAAAATCGAATATCGTCAAACAGAACTTTACCTCGTTCCCAATAGAACACAATATATTCGTTACTAATTCATTTTATGACTTGATCAAACAGAATCGACTTTAGATAAAAGATGGCAGCACTGTACATGTCTTACGTCACCATGTTGCTAAGCGACAATTGTTTGATCATACAACGAACTAGTTTTCCTCATGATTCACATGCAAATCTACCCATTTGCAGGCGATCGGTGATTGCATGTTCCATAACAGAAATGACGCAAGTTATTTTAAATTTGAATGGTTTAGAACAAAATGAACCGATTATTAAATGATGATATGAAGCTGTTTTAAGGACATCAGAATGTTTGTCAATCAGCAAACGATGCACGAAACATGGGCGAAAACATCAGAGTTACCATAAGGTATCTTTATTGCTCTCATTAATATGCGTTTATTCTGTCCTGAAGTTAACTGCCGCCTAACATGCACGTACCCTCCGCGCTACGAGATGTAGTTCCGCCACAACGCACAGGGTGGCAGGTCCTAATGACATAACACGGACATGTCTGATGGCTGACGTGAGAATACCTTAGGAAGCCAATACTATTCAATTCAGATGTATGTGCCTCTTTTTGTCTTTTGAAATACGACTAATACTTGGCCGTCTGTTGCCAGGGACACATTTGCCAAACAAATCAAACGGAACATTGGTTAACGACAAACCAACAAGACTACCGTTGCAGTTTGTGCGTTGTCAAGTGCGTTGTGACAAAAAATGGGGTATATCACATAGTCATATCTGCTTTTAATATCAATAAATAATATGTATAGGTCTATAACACCTTACCTATACATTCTTCTTGTTTTTTCCTGATATAATCCTATCTGTCTACAAAGACAACGCTTTAACAAAGATTTTTAACATTCTAGCTAACTATATATTCAATGTCTTCTATTTTCCAAACATATCGGGTGTCTCTTTCACTTTCAATGTTTCTAAATACATTGAGAAAAGAAGTCCATTAAGATCCTAACAGTCGACACAGCAAGAAATGTATGATACTCTATAGTTTATATACGATGTCATACCAACATCGGTAATTAATTCGATCACCCAGCGACAGTAAACTAACCCGTTCATTGTTAACGACGACTAACAACTGCTATGTCTGTTCTCATTAAATGTCATTAAGCACCAAACTGATGCTTCACATGCAAACCTAACTGTTTACACAAAATAGTGGTCCCCGAAGGAGTTGATTGGAGGTGTGCAGGAAATTCACTCGCCATGGTGAAGTAAAAACCGGGAAAGATTTATATTATGAATAGGGGAATAGTCATGTATTATAGGACGTTAGACCATGCGCGTGCATGTATTATTTTCAAATAGACCATGCACGTGCAATGCTTTTACAGAACCTCCCCTGTATTGCAAATATAATGTAAAGAAGTAAGTTGAATGAAAGTACACGCATTTATATTTGTATATATTTAAAGATTTGGTAGCGAACAAGAAAAACTTAACGTCTTAATCTACAAAACAGTCCTGCTAATCTCAAGATCAGAATGTTCCGCCGGGGTTATTACCATGAACATGACTTGGAGTAGTGTTAAGTCTTTCATGTGTCGACGAGTGATGTCAAAATATTGACGTTTTTGATAGATTGAAAAGAATGTCTCGTATAAAGCATGACCTCGGTGTTCATTTTTTAACGTCGGCCGAATATAGAAACAAAATAGCGACTGAAAATGTCCGAATATAGAAACAAAATAGCGACTGGAAATGTAGTTCTGTGAGGGTTTCAGACCAATCACTTGGAGGAAGCGTCTTTTGTGTATGTGAGATGTACTGAGTTGTTGACTTTCAGAAGCAGTCCAAATATTCGCTCAACTTACTCAGTGGAAATAGACATATTAACAATAAATCATGTAGAATATTTAATCCTTCCCCAAAACCAGGGTAAGCAGGCAAAACAGGACAACTGCAAACAGCGTCAGAAATGGTGAAATTGGAACAGTTGAGTTTAACTAATTGGATTGTATATGTCACCTTGTATAATTTAGTCATATGGATACTGAGGTAGACAAAAGTTTGAAGAGGTTTGTATATTTTGATGGAATATATAACTCGGAATTCGAAAATGTTGGAAAAATATTCAACTTATGAATAACTGGCCTCCGTTATTTCCAATCTTTTTCCACCCTCGTTACATCTTCCACGATAATACATTCACATACGTTGATTATAACTTAAATATTTTCTAGGATCCTAAAAAAAATAGCCTCGCCTTTTTTTTAAATTTCGAAGCGAGATGTCCCCCTTTTGTTAGAGACAAATAAAAAATGTTTAAATAAATCAAATCCTACATATTTGGGATCTCTGGTGCTTTGCGTTAAGAAATACCAATATTACTCATACACTAAAGGAGGAATTTAGTTACAACATATCAATCATATTGACGCATAATTGCATGTTGCCGTACCTACATACACAAAAATGATAAAACCCAGTAAAACACGAACACCACCGCTGACAGGGCCTGATTACGAGTTCTCGGGTCTCCATTAGGCTTCTACAATCAATAATGTCTGACCAGTCTGTCACGAAACCCGTTGCCCGTGCCGTTTTTTTCTCACCTTTCCTGGTATAATTCGATTGTACGGGGCATATTTGCCGTCTTCCTAATCACAAAATGGTCAGAAGTACCACAAAGTGGTCAGTAGTGAACTATTAGGCGGACCTATCGGCCTGTCCAATCAAATTAGTCCCAAGTGGTTCCCGTTGTTACTGACGACGTTAATCCAGCCGAGCTTCCCTCTCGTAATAAGGACGGGTCAAGCGATGACACACAATGGCTCACTCAAATACGGAACATCTGGCCAGGAGTACAAGCACCAGAAGCAACTCTCAACTAGAGTCTAGAGACTAGACTCAATAAGTGTAAGTCTGCCGATATCACTATACCATTGACGCTGATCTAAATCGTTAGAACAGACTCAATAAGTGTAGGTCTGTCAATATCACTTACGTTATAACAGAAGGCCCGATTAAAACATTGACGCTGGTCTAAACCTTCAGAACAGGCTCAATAAGTGTATGTCTGCCGATATCACTTACGTTATAACATAAGGCCTGATTATAACATTGAAGCTGATCTAAACCTTTAGAACAGACTCAATAAGTGTATGTCTGTCGATATCACTTACGTTAACCCAAACCGTTTAGCTTGACTAAATACGAACATTGTAAGCGTATGTCAGCTGAAACCGCTATCGCTAATTCATAGCAGTTGCCTAGGCTCAATAAGTATCGTCCTACCGATATCGCCGACGCCAGTTTATACCGGTTGGCAAAGCGCAATAAGACCATACTATGGTATCGCTAACGCAATTTCAGACTGGTTTGCTAGAGTTGTCCATCATTTTATGTCATTTTAAATTGACCTCGACCTGTTAGCCCAACACATTAAGTCAAGTTCAGGATATAACCCAATCCCTAGAGTGATAAGCTTAACAATTTCGCCTGGGGTAAGCGGGAAGGAGTATTATAAAAAAAACGAAGAGTCTTTTAATGCAAAGGCATTATGAAACGGTAGGCTTAGGTAAAAATGTATCCTAAAAAATCCCAGCAGAGTCAAACGGGTTGTGCTATTTTCCTAGAATGATGTCTCCATGGAACAGGCCAGACTGTATTTTTTTTTCCAAAACTCACTTCACTGAGCCAGTTAAAACTGCAATTACCTAAAGAAAGCATACACATATTGCAACCATCTAACTGTACAGATATATTTAAATACGGTGGCTCCAGGAAATTGAATATAACATTATGTCAACTACGGAATAAAGTCAGCCAGTTAAAACTTATATAATGACCATATTAAAGATAACCCCAATTGTGATTGTGGGTATATTATTGCAGATGCCAATCACTTCTTCCTCAATTGCCCCAAAAATATAGATGAAAGACAAGTGTTAGTCTATGCGTTATCTAATTATAACGAAATTGACAACAACATCTTAAATACTGTTACTTTCACTAAGGGTGATATGAACCTTAGCAGTGAATCAAATAAATGTATTCTCTTATGTGTCCTGGAGTATATTGAAAAAGCTGGAAGATTTTAACTTAAACTATACTACAAATTATCTTACAATGTGTTTGTATTTGCTATTTTATAACTATAACTCTGGTGTAATTGGGAAGGATGGCACTGTGTATAGTGACTTTGATGTGCCTCTAACCAAACACTTGACAATAGTAGTTGAAGTATATAGACTACAGTAATTGAAATGTTAAAATCTATGATATTCTAGTTATTATTTTCTATGAACATGTATTAAATAGTTCTAGTATTTTCCTACTAATTTGAACATGGAAAGGGCTCTAATAGGCAATGCCTGTGCCTAATCCAATTGTGTCTTAAATGCAATAAAATTGATTTGAAATGAAATGAAACGGGTTGTGCTTTTGTGTTTGCGCAGATGAATGCTGAAATCATGGCTCGAATATTAATTTTATGACGCTTCATGGAAAAATGATAAAGCTCCCGAATGTCTATTTCGACGATCAAAGATGCATGAAGGAAGTAAAACCACGTTAACTTTCAAAGGTAAAAACAAATGAAATATTGATGAAGTTTCCAAGTCCTGATTGTCAGTGCTCATCTTGTTTTTATCAGTTGGTTATTGTTATGGGGGGTACCAACATTAGCACGGTCTTAAAAGGAATGTCAGAGAACCTACAATATTTGTTTCAATATTTATGATTCCATACGGTAGTATGTTATAAGGAGTGATAGAAAATATCGACTGACTGTGGTCCCGAACTAACACATGACAATACACTGATTTTAATATAGCTGTGGAAATTCAATAGACATTTCTAAAACGTTCGCGCTTTGACAGGTTTAAAGCCTTATTTTTCAATATTTTATTCCGGAAAGACGATTGCTTTATTGAACCATATTGTATGCTCATATTGATGAAATATGAACAATAACATAAGCATTCGAATTTAGAACTATTTGAAAATGAGTGATTTAACATCAACACCAGGTCAAATAACAACGTGGTTACAAAACACGCCACGTGGTGTTCTCAGTATGTCACATGACTTTTTTTAATATCAGGCAATGAACAACACATTAACGACTGAACAGGACAGCCGATGACGTCATCGAGGCAATAGTTTGTAGCGCCTACCATGTTATGACAGTTATTGATAAATGTGACGGTCCGGTCCATGTCGTAAAAGGGACGGTGTAGGAATGGTTTTGCTAGGAACCTCTGTTTAACTTGACGCTACTGTCACATACATTTTAGCAAACCTCTATCATAGGTACGGTACTGTATGTAGTGTAACCAAATGAAAACTTACAACTTACATAGGTTGACATGACATATACGTACAGGTTACATATGTAATGTAGGAACGGCTTACCCTTATAGAACGCTTGGTATCACCTCAGCTTTTTGTGTTAATCAAATGCTCTTTGCTTGATCCTTTAGTGCGGTCATTGACGATTCATTGGAAGTATTGTCCATTTTTGTAAGTTAAGATTTGTAGAATATCAACATATACATGTTCTGTTTCACGAGTAAGACGTGGATCCAACAGCCACGTGATCATCTGTCTGTCGCCATTATTCCATGGCCCATGACTCTTAATTGATTGGTCATCGTGGCGGAATGTCTCATCTATGAGCCGTCATTGAGCCGTCTTGGCAGCATTATTGCTCCGATAGAGAGTTCAGACACAGCTATTGACCGAATGGTCGTAATAACACGGATAAAGTGATGACCGGAAGTGGTCAGTCCCGTACCTTATTGTAGCTGATATTGTATAGACTAGAAACATTGATTATATCATGTTGTAAAAAACAAGATGTTAGCTTAAGTTAATATTTATAGATGTTATCACTTAACAATATTCAGATATCTAAACAAATAATGGAGCTTCTTCTGAATTCTAAAACAAGGACTCATAGGTTTAGTACATTGTGGCGGTTATAAAAACTTTCACTCGAGTAGCTGGCCTTTTTTTAGTGTTAATGAGATTATTGTCAAGCTAACCATGCTTGGACCGGCTGAGAGATTGATTAAAATTCCCGAAACAAATAATGTTCTTATAAGTGCGCGACAGGTCATCGTGTGGCAGCGTCTTGTGCGAATGTTGGTGCGGAGTCGGACAACATGTCAGTTTGTTATTAGAAAGGTCAATATCTTCCTAGAATCCTGGATTAAGAAACAAAATAATTACAGTGGATATATTGACTTTGAAGTGCAAGGTCAGGGTTCTATTTCGTAGGTGACTAAATATGCATTATGTAACATTTGTAATACACTTTGATAGTTTCATGGTACAATGTAAGTAAACGAGTGGCGTTTTTAAACTTTGTGACAAGTTCCACCAGCATGTTGGTACATTACGTACACAATAGTTTAACATTTTAAAGTCCAAATAAACTCGTTCTGAGATTCAAAATATCACCATTGGATAATACACATTGGCATCATAAAATCAATTTCGCATAGGGATTGGAACAAAATGTAAATAAAACAAATAAGCTTGATGCAACATGGAAAGCTATCACTGCTGATTGAATCCGTGGCCATAAATATATTTGCAAGCACTCTGCTGCAAATCGCAAGGATTTAGAGTTGGTAATGAGGGAAACCTGTGGTGTCAGTAGTCGACATATTGGATTAATTGACTCCATTTTGCAAGAGAATGAAGACCAAAAAGAGACACAAATAAGTACAGTGATGCGAGAATCAGCCACTGTGCCAAAAAGAAACAAATGCTGGGCTTAATTCAATCAAATCTGCAGATTTTCACTCAAGAACAAACATAAGTACTATATAAGGCAGTTTTGGAGACATCACACATCGTTTTGGCCGACCATCAATTTGGATTGAAAGCGCCACAATCCCCAGTTTTCCACTGTGAACTTGGCAGAACATAATCTTGTTTCCTCTTCTGTGTCAATTACATTTTCACAAACGCGTCGCTATTCTTTCAGTGTCAATGTGATTACCTGCTGGCGCACGACTGCTGTGGAGGCTGGATCGACAACATCATGTCGACGCTTTAATGGTATACGGATTTTACATACAGACCAATCATTCTGATCCATATACACGCGTTTGGAATGCATTTTTGTTTTTCTAATTTAGAAATTGAACTATTCTTTCATAAAATGTAAATGTTTGTTGATTAATCGCCGAACTTTGAACGTCACAATTGAAATTTAGAAACATTCTGTAACCTCCTATCTAACATCAATGTGTCCTACATTGCAAAGCTGGCAATAGCGATCGGCTAAACTAAGATCTTTTTGATGTTTTTTTGGACGATTACTCCTCTTGATTCTATGGACACGTTTTAGGGAGATTCGAGTATCCGTCCGTAAACCTTATATAGTTTCCTTATGCCAAATAACGTCTGGGGATTAACGGGTCTAAACGATAGACTAAACCACCAATGATAGACAACATTTCTTGTCTAGATACCACTTGAGCATCTATTTACATTTTTTCTGATATCGTTCTGTTCCTGGCTCATGTTATCGGCTAATAAACGAGTAATTAAGGGAGTTCAAGGTTAAGTTGACCATGTTGATTATTCGTTTGGACAATTTATCTCCTAGGTGACCTCTCGGCTTTTAAAACGATTCGACTGTTGCACCTAGACGATATTTTCCTCTGTAGTTAGTTTGTTAAAATTATAACAAAATAAAAGTCAACATCTTAATCCACGTTTATGATATCAATACAACCATTATCACACTTAAAATATATATCTGGCTTTTATGTAGTGATGCCCATTTAACAATGTTTAATTCAGATTAAAAGAAGATTTGTATTATACAACAAAAGTCTTTCTAGATTGAACGAAATATTTAAGGTATTTGAATAAAACAATATAAATCATACGTCAGTTAACATTAAAAAGGGAAGAAAAGAAATGATACTAATAGTAAAGAACCGTATCGCTGAAACTAGAGAAAAATATGAACAACCCACATATTTACACAAAAACATTGATAAATTATAAGGACGATAAGACTAGGTTGTAAGGAAGGGTTATCGTCAAAACCAAAAAAGCAATGTCACCAGAACAATATATCCTAGTTACAACAAAACTACAAAGATCATGATGTCGATCATTAATCTTGCACACGATATTCATCAATCTGCATCTCCCAGAATCTTGTATCAGTTAGTCAGCAAACTAAATGTGATATTAGGAGAAAGCTCTTGCATATCGAATCAACTGCGTTAGGTTAACAGCTGTAGGGACGTAACTGTCAAGCAAAGGAAAGTTAATGACAGAAAAATAGAAATTGTCACGTTCAGCTTAGTAGGGAATGCCGAAATATATTTAAAAAAGTATTGTGATGGCAAACGCAAGGTAAGCATTGTCAATTAGGAGCTCAATCATTCTCATGATTTTGTCTTCAATATAGTTTGTATTTGCATCGGTAAAGGTTTCTCACAACACGTCTTTCTAAATAGTTTACATCCAAATATCTATATCTCCGGTCGCTTCTCTTGGATAAAAGCTTACCATACTTCGACCAGCTATGAGTTTGATTAAAATTACTAAAACATTTTTTGTAAGTTTGAGACGTGTCATCTTGTAGCAGACTCATCGGTGTGGCGTCGGAAAACAAATCTGTTTGTAATTAGAAAGGCTAATATTTACCTAGTGGTAGTAACAGAAGCAAAATGATAACAGCAGGAGTTTGACTAAGTAAAGGATTTTATTTCACCCATAATTATATAAATTTACATCTTAAATTAATTCATGATGCTTTTCTAAGTTCATCATAAAATCTGCAAATGCTTCAGTTGTTTTCTTCAATGTAATTTAGAAATTTGATTCGAATTTCTGTACAAAGAACTGTATCTGTGATAGAAATTGTTCAATAGTTCTGATTAGATATTTTACCACTCTCCTACTATGGAGGTAATAGGTATGAGACAGGAATACGCTGCATGTGTGTGTTGACACTTATTTATCATCTCTAAGGATAGGTTCCTTCGCGCCATTCTTTTGCCACGTGTTGACAATTATCAAAATAGCTTTCAGCTTAAATACACATTTTTAACGTTTTCCCCAAAAAGACATAAAATTGAGGGAAAGAAATTACAAAATGTAACACGTTTTCACATCTGAATCCGCGAGTCGCAGTGACATGTCTGCAAATTGAAAAAGACATATGAATAAGAACCATAATAGACATGGAATAAGGAATACGATCCGTGTGAATTTGACGCTTGGAAATTAGGATGCAGCAAAATGAAATAGAAATCTAATGTAATGCCTTCGACCTAATTCCAAGATTGCGTTTTCCTTGCCCGGTCAATATAGCGGCAGTTTTCCAAAGGCATACTTAAGTACATAATACATAGCCCTAGGCCTTTACTTGTCAGATAAAGTGAAATGAAGTTTTAATTTTATCATTACTCTTACTGCCAAAACATACAATTCAAGTCATATTCATTTATGCGATTTGAGTTTAAAAAAACATTTAACAGCTGCCATAATGGATTGATAAGGACAGTTCTTATTGTGATGTTTATGTAAGTTCTCGGAAATAATGCCGCGATTGGTCTGCAGTTCCTTTGAATCGATTTGACTTTATTACCGATAGGAAATCTTGCTAAAGTAAGCCATGCTTGACAAATCCGTTATGTGCTAGTGTGAAAACTTTTCATTTCGGATTGACGATCGTATAATGAGGCGAGGGCGGACCACATTTATCGCGAAACTGGCCCGTCAAGGCGAACATACGCTCCCCGTCTGGCCTCTTCATGCTCCTTAATCTTAATATGTAATTCTACAATTAAAGATCATTTTATCAAGTATGTCCTAACTTAATCAAGAAATTATCGTCTTGTTGGTTATTCATTTTTATACGTATAAGAAAGATGGCTCTGCCATTGATCGTAGATAAGAGATGATTTACAGAAGCGCGACGGGATCAATTTAAAGTTATGTCGCGTTTAAGTGTATCATATGCTGTATAAGTGTATCATATGCTGTATAAGACCAGAAGGGCTATTGTCCTGTGCTTCATCAATCATACCATTCATGTAAATCTTGATCAAATCCAAACAATGCCACGATCTCAAGTAATGCACCTTGGAAGAGGTAACGATTCTTAAGAATAACACTAATTTAACATCGCTTTCTATTGTGAACAACTTTCGTCACGTATGTTTTTAATTTCATGTCCCCACCGTTGGTCATATACTCTTCTATTCTGAGTAATTGGGTCCGCTCATTGTAAAGTCTGTTTATTCTCGGTATTCTAATATCGTGATTTTCATTTAAACAAATATTTTGCAAAAAATATACAGCCGCTCGTTATAAAGCAAATAAGTCCTTCCCTATCGAAGATATATATGTGCAATGACCACTAGCCTACTTAACCTGGTATAGGGGAAAGTGGATCCCAAGAATTAAATCTGATTGTCAAAAACAGAAAGCAATGCCTTTGTGAAAAACATCTGTTCTTTACAGACGTTACAACAAAACTTCGGCCCACGACAGACTAGACTGCGTACTTAGTAGATAGAAACAGTTTATCTAAGGTATAATACACATACTTCTGTAAAATGCAATTCTTAAACCATTTTATCATGCGTCTACTCCATGTCATTTTGCTAAAATGTCTTTACCTTGTCAATTGGAATGGCCTCGAGAGTGAAGAACATGAATCACCCGTTGTGAGTGAATAATCGAAGGATGGGGGATTTGTAAAAACCGTAAAATCAAACTTCACAAACACAATACCGCCCTAAACAATGCCAGCATATATTTTGAGATATTCACAAAAGCACAATCATCAATTGCAAGTTACCCGTGAAATTATTTGAACACCTGACACGACACAACAAGGACAATGGTTATCCCTGCTGCTATACCGTAAGTAATGACTCTTCGCTATGCCGGCTAAACAGTATTTAATGGACTTATTTCCGGTTAACAACGCCATGTCATTCACATGCATTCATTGCAATATAAAATCTCGGTTTATTCTGCATACATGTTCGGTTTTTATTGAAAACCCATGTAAAAAGCAATTATCAACCCACGTGAGGAACCACTCATCTGTAATCAATACGGAAAAGGTTCACGCTTTTTACTTCAGGTATGTGTCATTTCATTAGCAGAGGTTATCTACGTTTCTCGTGATAGCGACTATGTGTATCTGTATTGAGCAGCACGTTAATCATCTATAGCAATCCCTTTTACGGAATGTTGATACAGGTAAAACACGTGCGTTCCCTACTGGACCATTAACATACACCAACTCAAGTGTCAGTACGGACCGAGCAGTTTGAGATTAAGATTGATAGCAGTTTGAAAATGATGAAATCTTACATTTTCCCCAGAATCGATACAGATTTTATATTTGTCATTTCAGTCTTTCACGCCTAAGGCATAATGTGTTTTGTGAATTGGAAATGAAAACAAAATATTAAGATTACACAGAGGTGACTGCTACTACGGTAGAGAACTAAGTTATTATTTTTTATGAAATTTGCCGGAATTTGCAAATTCATTACAACAAGCATGAAACCCTTTCAAATGAAGCTATATGACAGCTTCATTACTCGTCTGAAGTGTTTGTTCCTTCCATGAAAGAAATATGTACTTCCTGACTTTTTGGCTTATTTGGATTCATTATTTAATGCAGATATTGACACTAACGCTTGAACATGTTTCAGTTTAATATCTTCAATTGTTTTTGTAGCGTTTAACTATTGTTCTATTTAGTCAGTGGACACTTTACTCTCTTTCTCTCTCGTGCATCCGCGACAAAAAGTAGTGCATTCTTTTCCTCTCACAAACCTTTCAGATATTAATGTTTTGTGCTTGCGTCTTAAATTTAGTTAAACGCATTATCTAATTCAACAATGGAACAATATAGTTTTAGTTTTTAGTGATACTGGAAATATTATGTATAAAATCTTGATCTATGAGCTCGATTTTCAATTCAAGGGATATTTCTAATGTCAACAAAGCATTGTCTATGGTGTCATGACCTTATCCTGAACATGAACACAGAAGTTGTCAAGAGAATATATGAACACACAATCGATAGCTGCCGAAATGTGAACACTCGCAATCGATATGGTTCCGAACTGGATTTGAATCATAAAGTGTTCTCAAAGTGCATCCAAACATGTATATCATGCGGAGTGGACAGCCTCCAGTCAAAATCGTCATGGGAATACCAAGATGTCAATAATGCCAATATCTGGTTTATACATGAGGTACTTCCTGTGGTAGCTATCATCAGATAGCACAACACCATTGACATTCCTAAATGTACTTGTCAACTTAACAAACGTTTTAAACATGCTAGTGTCTGAAATGAAACTATTCTCATGAGACCTTAACACATCTGCCTATAGAACTCACAGAATTAGATGCGCTGTACCTACAACAAAGTGTACAATAGTTCTGCTTGTGGTGTGCAGACGCGAGATTGCGTAGAATATACCGTAGTTGTCCCTGTGGAAAGTGTCACAGCTATCATTTATGTTTGTTACTAGATAAACAAGTAATCTACTGTAAGCGGTCCGATAAAATTAATAACTTTGCTGCGTTCTTGATATTCCATACAGCTTCGAAACAAACCAAGATAATTGAAGCAAGCCAAGAAGAAAAACGCTAATTGATCTTACTTTGAAGGAAAAATTTACAATGGAAATAGACTTATACTAGATAAACAAGTAATCTACTGTGAGCGGTCCGATAAAATTAATTACTTTGCTGCGTTCTTGATATTCCATACAGCTTCGAAACAAACCAAGATAATTGAAGCAAGCCAGGAAGAAAAACGCTAATTGATCTTACTTTGAAGGAAAGTTTTCCATGGTAATAGACTTATCCCTATGGGAGAATTCAAAAGCGGTTGCCAATTAATTTCGTCTTCCTTGCTGTCTTGGGACCATAACATATATAGTGTTAAAAGCATTCACACGGTGAAATTCCAATTGTCATTAACTTGAACGGAATATATTTTTCTTTTTAATTTTCTTTTTTAATTTTTTAACATTATTTCTGATTCACTGCCTGGTACACACAGACACATTTGATACACGTTTCAAACAACCAAAAATGTCCCAAAATTACGTAGTACACTTCACATATGTCTTACAGGTTTGTACTAAGTGACCTCTATTTTGTGAAACACCAATTGTTCGAGAAATGTCCAGCGCGTTGTCGGCTGAAACATTGTAAAACTTGGCATTATGTTAATATAATACGTGACCATAATATAATACAAACAATTGGTAAAAACGTGTTGAGCGTTTGCAGATTGTTTAAGCATGTCACTGATGTACATATATTTTAACTCTTTATCTAGAAAGGATACTTTTTTTGATATTGTTGCATCCGCTGTGTCACGTCTGATTTGTATGAAAATAACGGGTCTAGGATGGAAAAGAATGCTAAGATTGTTTTACGTAATTATTGAGAATACGGACAATCACAGTCAGGCGTAGAATGTCGATAACGCCGGTACCTATATATGATAAACACGATCATTTTTTTTTGGAGTTTGAACTGAAAATCTCATGGTTTCTCTTTGAATATTCAAGGAAAGGGTATTTACTTTCGGCCGTATTATCGCTTTGGCCAGAATGTTTTCACGCGTCTAATTGTTCTCCTTGACAAACTGCAGTGAATCACTAGCTGTACTGGGCAGCAGTCCAGATCGGATGAATATATCCCCTCCCCACCGGTACTCGAAGCCCCAGAACTAATTTAATCAATTACACTGTGTCATTAAAAGTCATGCGCAGCGCAATCACCATCTATTTCATTTTTCCAAAGTATCCCACTGGGGATGTCCATTGTCTAGTACGCAGGAGTGATGTCCTCAATAATGTCCCACCTTAAAGCAAGCATTCAGGAGCTGTATTTCAGAGGTCCTTTATTGCAATAAGTACATAGCATGAGCAGGGTCGACTCACTGTTCCCCGTTGAACAAATATTTACATTAACATGCATTTGAGTTGTCAGACATCGGTATATCGAGGACATACTGTAGCATTATCTACTGTTCCATAACGACTAACATGCACTATGCTGTCCAGCTTTTGGCATGATCACGTTAACACAGAAACACTTTTCCGGAAATTAACACTCTCTACGATGCCGGTCTGGCTTTTGTTGTCGCCATACTGTTGTTGCGCTTCTCTCTCAACAGCGTTCGTTATTCCCCCCCCCCCCCCTTTTTTTTCTAATGATGTTGTCCAAGATGACTTTCCCTTTTGCTGTCCAAGGTGTTATGGTCACATTTTATATGCGCTGGTTATTCTTGAACTCTTTCTCTCTTGCGTTGATTATAGTACCCAAGGGGAAGTCATGACGCTGATTAACCCACATCAGCGTTTTTTTTCAATTTTCGATACGAAAAAAATCTACGGGATCCCAGAACAAAGCCGACGCATGGTTGAATGAAATGTCCTGCGGTGCGGTTGTCGTATAGGTGGCAGAGATGGTTTTTATTGAAAACAACAAAGTATTATATCCATATTTGCAAAGAAATGGACTAGCATCGACCTTCGTTACGAATCCGTATTTATAACACAACAGTCGAAGAATTGTTTTTCCTTTTGCGTAAAAGGATTTTTCAAAAGTAATCGACCACATTCAAAGTATCTACCATAACAACAATAACATCAACAATAACATCAACAGCAATAGTATGCTTATATTTGATGACATTAACAGGTAACTGAACAGGTCTCTGACAATTTTCAATGACAAATCAAAGTTGAACAAAATAGAAGATATTTTAACACAGCCATACCGAATCCTTTTGTTTCTTGATTAGATTTCCTATCCTGTACAGAAATCTATCTCAAAACATGTAAACGTATAGCCACTTACCGAACATGCCTACACTGGTTTTTTTATTATTCCGAAGAGCATTCGACACTTTCTTCTAAAATTGCTTAACTCTGCTTGGCATAATCCTGTTCCAAATATAACCTTCAATAGAACTCCTTTGTTCGAGGCGCCTTATCTCCGCAACAGGCTTTCAAACCTAACTCAATTTAGCTAAACGTCAAAGAATGGAGTTTCCACGTAATATTTGATAAAACCCGTTTGTAGTTTTTAAATGACACACAGGTTTCCACATTTAAGTCTGTAAATGGATCTTAATGGTCAAAGCAGCGATCAAAACTTTGATATATTGGGGGAACTTTAAATAATAAACTATGATCTTCGGAGTTCGTTTAAATAGTAACTACCGAGAACCATTAAAGACATTCGCATGTGATGTAGCACTACACTTCGGACAACGTATTATAGACTCCAACAGAAGTACAATACCATGACAGTAATTTGTTAGCGTCGAAGGGTAAGTCCGAAGTCTTGTTATATCACAATGCTTATTTTTGCTGGAATCTGTCCAAGTGAACATTTCTTTCCTTTTTAAACACATGATACAGATTATTAATAATATTATATTATTTACTGGACAATTGTGTTCCTTAAAGAATGGATAATATTTTTCTTCGTGTGCACTAGTTTTTCGGGGTGTTTTTCCTGACAGGTGTACGTTGTAAGTAATCGGATTATAACTCATTGTCCTGTTCTTCCAGAAAAAAACATATCAGACTTTTCTTGTGTGGTACAAGTGATAAAGGATGATAAATACTAATATAGAAATATTTACCTTTTTTTTTGCTTTATTTTTGGCGTATATTTGATAAATAAAAGTTGCAATGCTATACTCTTAGTCTAATAGATAACATTCTCGTTTAAAAAAGACTTCTATAGCTGAAAAAATGTACAATATATGATTAATTTTAAGCAAACAAACTGGAATCTCTCACCTGCATTTTGTCTTAATAACAATAACGAGTAAACGTGTCTAGTGTAAAACTTAGACTATCGTTACGCTTCCATATTTTTTGTAGTGGATCTCTACATACCGATATTATCGCACTTAGCTATTACCTTCGTATGGTTTTAATTGAATAGGTCTTTTGATCAAATATGTTTCTCTGAAATTACTACTGAAGAGTTGGTTTAGATTGTGCTTTTGTACTAATGACCTTGTAGCCCTTAACATCGTTGATCACAGGTATCAATGGATTTAGTAGGTTTTAAAGGTGATAAGTTACTATCAAAACAATAAAGGTAGATAATGTACTAATGACCTTGGAGCCCTTAACATCGTTGACCACAGGTATCAATTGATTTAGTAGGTTTTAAAGGTGATAAGTTAATATCAAAACAATAAAGGTAGATAATGTACTAATGACCTTGTAGCCCTTAACATCGTTGATCACAGGTATCAATGGATTTAGTAGGTTGTAAAGGTGATAAGTTACTATCAAAACAATAAAGGTAGATAATGTACTAATGACCTTTTAGCCGTTTACATCGTTGATCACAGGTATCATAGATTTAGGAGGCTATGCATGTGGAATATTACTGTATTATCACAATAATAAAGGGAGATGATTAAGCCATAACATGGTCCAGAAATACGGATAAAGCATAGCTAACTTAAATTCTTTAAATAAAATGGAAGAAAATATTCATGGACAAACGGGCAATTAAAAAAATAAAACTGCTGATACCATTATCTATATAGCATCATTATCTATATGATAACTGTGGAGAGAAAATGGGGAAAATATTGCAAAAAGATCAGCTTACCTGATAAAAGTAAAAAGCACCTGCTATTGATATATCCTTATAAGGTAAAGCACGGTTGTATAGTCTGTGTGTTGTAGCGCTGTCACCTGATTGTATGATGCACCAGCCGTTCTGTAGTGTAGCCCATGTTCCCGTGATCTTAATAGTCTTCCAGTCTCAGTATCCGATACATAAAACTCAGCGCCAGGCAAGGACGCGTCGCCATTGGACGGCTGGGCGCGCACTCCGCGTATGCGTGGCTGTGAGGGATAGGTCTTTCCGCGCTATCACAGGGTATGCGATCTCCCGCCACATCGATCAGTATACCAAACCTTCGTCATCCCACACCAACACAAAGGAGCGATGACATAGACGATGACAAAATATCATCTAAACAAGTCTCTGTAATTAAGAACTGTATTCAGACAGCACTAAACAAACTTACGGCGCTCTATGTCGACCCTTAGGTCGCCGTCATGATGTAAGTTCTGTTTTATTTCTTTCGGTGGTGTACAAAGCGACATTTTCCCGTCAGGAATTAAACGAGAAAGGAAACAGTCATGAATCACTGTTTGCGCTATTATCTTTCGAATGTGTACAGGAATTTTGATGTCAACATTACGTCGGAGGTCTAGCTGAATTGTAAATCATGGAAACAAAGGGCAAAGACAAACAAAAGTACAAGAGGTGTCGCGAGAGGACATTATCTGTATTTCAATATGAAAGCAATGCATTAACTTGAGTCTTCAATTATTATCAATCTCTGTTCTTTTCATTGGATAATATCAACACAAAAATAAGGAGAACATCGGTAGTTCTATGTTTCACGGTAGGGATAAGTTTTTGTCTTTCCAAAGCAAATCATTTCATTTATAATCCACAGAAGTGGTATTTCCGAACAGAAATAAGAGACAAATGCATAATAACAGGTCATTTATATCTCATTGTATGACCATAAGAAAGGATCCATTACAATGTAGTATATCCTAGTTGTTTGTCTAGCATTATTTGCTATGTAAATAATAGATTCTTTTCTCTTCAAATTTGACTCTGTGAGATTTGTAAATTGCCTTATGCGAATGTAACTCGATTAACGCCATGATATGAAATGACGTCGAGTATATTGTCGCGTCATTACGTTTATGTCCGTATTTCGTTTATGTGCGGTTTTGACAGCCAACAGTACAGTCGTGCAGTTAAAGGGTTTGGTCTCCGGCCTCGCCCCATATATTCCGAAAGTTGGAAAGTGACACCCTACATAATCCCTGGTGGTGAGGACTTTTGAACTGGCTTGGTTATACATTTAGCTTATTTACTATACTCTTTGTCTCAATAGATTATGAAGACTGGTAACAAAAACCTGTCAAGTCCTTAAATTCTCATTAAGACATACAAACCATGTCGATCGTATATAACATCATGAGCATGAAATACAACTCATTACCGAGTCTTCTGCTTCAGCCGCTTTCCTCGATCTTTTCTTAAACCATGACTTACAGCGACGGCTTACTACTTAACTGTACGAAAAACGGGACGATTTCAATTCTTTCTATCGTGAACTTTCTCTTTTGTGATAGTAACATCCCTACGTTGTTTGCATGTCGCAGTTTAAATGATATTTATTTTCCGAACGTTATAATTTTCGAAAATTTCTGAAAGTCAACTTTCGGCAAGTTTTATGTTCGCCATCATGACTTCATATGCTACATAGTATATATTTTTCGTATGATAGGGAGGTCGATGAATTTAATTATGCTCATTAGGTTGACTTGATGTTTCATTGTCACTTCCCTGATTTTCACTTAGAGAACGTGACATTTCCTTTATTCTATCTAAATTTACGTGCCGGAGGTCATCGATGAAACAGGGACGCTTACTCTTCTGGAACACTTAATCTTTTTCTTGATGTTATTTTTCAAGAGTTTGTCTTTCCTTTCTGTAGATATGCACCCCATTTTATTTATTTTGATGCGAACTACAGTTTTGATGACAACTCTGTATTCTTTTGTTTTCTAATGTGGAAGTTCGCGAGTTGCACTGTACAAATCGGTAGAATCAAGTGCCAAACCTGTTGATTTTTTAAGTCATCAGCAATTTAACAACAAAATTGCTGTATACATTGCCTTTTAAGTTATAAAAAAGATAATTCTCTTCTTCGCATACTGTTTATATCCCTTTGTAGAATACGGTAAACTGAATTGGATTGAGTCACGTGAAGCAACTACGATAGATGATCACAAACTGATAGGCCACGTGTACAATAGTACGGAGAGGTAGCGTGAAAAACTTGGTCCTAGTGGCATCTTTATGTCTATATGATGAGTAACGTGATAACTACCTGTAATTAGTCACACTTAATGACAGAAGCCTTGACGTAGACCACTTAGCATTTACGCTACTATCAACAAACTCACTCTATAGGACTCTCATAAACACACACAGAAGCGGATGTTTGTAATTTGAAAAAAAATGTCTCTATTGGAGGAAAGGATCGCAAGGTTGTATTTGTCGAGGTAAAATCATTGATTTGAATTAGTTAACAGTTGGGTACACACTTCATCAGGAAAAAGGGACTTTGATCAAAAATGTAAACCAGTCGACTGATTTAAATGTTACCGTGTTTCATATCCATTTAAACACATTGACGGCTGAAATGTTGAACACAGATAAACATTGTCATCTTGTTGGGTATTTGTAATACACTGAAAAGGATATTTGACACCAACCGACTTTTAAACAATTTCACATATACTTTTTGGCGCCTAAGGGTCGGTTGACCGGAAATACAATATTTCGCCAGTTGTGATTCATTATTAGACAAATATTACATTAAATCGACCAGACGTACTTTGTTTGCTTCCATGTATCTAAATTATATACTGGATTTAACATGCGCACTATTAATAAAATACATAACAAAATATCCACACACAACGTTGATAAGACATACACTATACTGAAAATGCACACTGTTATCAAACACATAAATATATAACACAGTGCAACATTGTCAAAACACAATGACAGTAAACTGTATACCACGGTGTCAACGCACAATGTTAATAAAGATATACCACACCGCCTAGCATACAATGTTACTAAACTTTATACATTGGTTATAAAATATGTATCGCAATGTCAACGTACAATGTTAATAAAGATATACCACACCGCCTAGCATACAATGTTACTAAACTATATATATTGGTTATAAAATATGTATCACAATGTCAACACACAAGGTTAATAAAGATATACCACACCGCCTAGCATAGAATGTTACTAAACTGTATACATTGGTTATAAATTATGTATCGCAATGTCTACGTACAATGTTAATAAAGATATACCACACCGCCTAGCATTCACTGTTACTAAACTGTATACATTGGTTATAAAATATGTATCACAATGTCAACACAAAATGTTACAAAAGATATACCACACCGCCTAGCATACAATGTTACTAAACTAAATATACTGGTTATACAATATGTATCACAATGTCAACACAAAATGTTAAAAAAGATATACCACACCGCCTAGCATACACTGTTACTAAACTGTATACATTTGTTATACAATATGTATCACAATGTCAACACAAAATGTTACTAAAGATATACCACACCGCCTAGCATACAATGTTACTAAACTGTATACATTGGTTATAAAATATGTATCACAATGTCAACGTACAATAGCAATAAAGATATACCACACCGCCTAGCATACAATGTTACTAAACTAAATATATTGGTTATACAATATGTATCACAATGTCAACACAAAATGTTAATAAAGATATACCACACCATCTAGAATACAATGTTACTAAACTGTATACATTGGTTATAAAATATGTATCACAATGTCAACGTACAATATCAATAAAGATATACCACACCGCCTAGCATACAATGTTACTAAACTATATACATTGGTTATAAAATATGTATCACAATGTCAACACAAAATGTTAAAAAAGATATACCACACCGCCTAGCATACAATGTTACTAAACTAAATATACTGGTTATACAATATGTATCACAATGTCAACACAAAATGTTAAAAAAGATATACCACACCGCCTAGCATACAATGTTACTAAACTAAATATACTTGTTATACAATATGTATCACAATGTCAACACAAAATGTTAATAAAGATATACCACACCGCCTTGCATACACTGTTACTAAACTGTATACATTGGTTATACAATATGTATCACAATGCCAACACAAAATGTTACTAAAGATATACCACACCGCCTAGCATACACTGTTAATAAACTGTATACATTGGTTATGAAATATGTATCACAATGTCAACGTACAATGTTACTAAAGTAATACCACACCGCCTAGCATTCACTGTTACTAAACTGTATACATTGGTTATACAATATGTATCACAATGTCAACACAAATTGTTACTAAAGATATACCACACCGCCTAGCATACAATGTTACTAAACTATATACATTGGTTATAAAATATGTATCACAATGTCAACACAAAATGTTAATAAAGATATACCACACCGCCTAGCATACAATGTTACTAAACTATATACATTGGTTATAAAATATGTATCACAATGTCAACACAAATTGTTACTAAAGATATACCACACCGCCTAGCATACAATGTTACTAAACTATATACATTGGTTATAAAATATGTATCACAATGTCAACACAAAATGTTACTATAAATATACAACATCGCCTACAAACAATGTCAGAATTTTTTCTAAATATTTTCTACAGATTGGTTCTTTTCACACAACCAATAAGATTTTATATGCGACGTTTCGATGACTAGTACGATATGTACACTGTCAGCTTCATTAGACAAAAGACCAGTGAAGCGTATGCACACAAAGGTGTAAAATGTGTACGGATTATCCACAAAACCGAGTTGATTCGGCTACGCTGTAAGCGTATATACAATAGTTATATATGTACCGAAATAACTCGATTTTGCTACGCTTTGTTTGATACTTGGTCATAAATGTGCGAGAGTCTTTGAGCCCCCTCGTCTCGATTTAGAACTGGCCCACTGTGGCGTATCCAGAGGGCTTCCTTATCTGTCGCTTGAACAGGTTGCTCTCTCTGTCAAACACTTTGGAGTTATCCCAGTCAATCACATGGTTTTTCTGTTTGGCATGGTCTGTGATTGCCGATTTATTTATCTGGGACGCCGACTGCTTATTTCCTGATCTGGTGAATTTCCTACCTTCTTGGGTTTCCGTATCTTCCCGGTGTTCGACAAGGCGGGCCCAAAATCGCCTTATAGGGGGCTCGAAGACTCTCGCATAAGCTTCAGTTCACTGGTCATTTGTCTGATGAAGATGACATTGTACATCACCGAAACGCCACATAGAAAAATCTTATTGGCTTTGTAAAAAGAAATTCCCCCCCCCCGCGGCCGTCTCTTAACCTGTCATTGTACAATAACAGCGGGGATTGGTTAAAGGTATGCATCAACTAGAATTTTTATTCTGACGAATTCTTTCACACCAATTTTCTGCTGTCATGTGCAAATATGTTATTTTTTCAATATTATTATCATAGTGCTAATGAACGAGATTTCTTACAGCAATCAATTGTTTTTTTCGCTTGTAGTTCTATTTACTATGCTAATGATCTAATGCCTCATTGCATCTATGTCTAAGTATATTTATCATATATAAGATACCATGTTACAGTAGACTTTTCTATACCCTATATACCCTAATTATGATTATCCCCTATAATGGCCAAATTCTTTTAGAATCTAATCATCGATATCTTGTAAGTACGCACCTTATTTATTTTGTCTACTACCTTGTTCTTATCTGAGCTTTATGTGCTTAAATCTTTTGTGTCATTTTGTACATACGCTGTAATTATTTGTATTGATATGTTTTTGGAATTATAGAGGCTTTATGAAGCACAGTATTGCGTACAGAGATCTTATATCACCAGTTTCCTTTCAAAAGACAGTTTTTATCTCTTGTTGTGTGATATCCATTATATTATACTAAATAATCTCAGTGTATCAATTGTGATATCGATTCTTATATGTTATATGTTATTCTGCATCTATTATCAACTTATGTCTAAAAATATTTATAGCATTTCTTATGGTTTACATTGCTATACTGACTTAAATATATTCTGTTCAAACACACGGCACATTGTAGAACTTCGTGTAGGTTGTACTTGTCCCAAAGGTTGGTAGCACAGTCTCATGCGTTTACAAGCTGCGCATAATCTTGTACAGAGAATAAAGATAGCAGAATTTTAAAGCGATTTCAATATTCTTATGGAAATATCAGCAGTAAAGTATCAACCGCATCACCGGGTTCTCATTTTTAATGTGTTTCACATTTTGTTTAATTATCGGATGGAATTTATATTTGGAATTAAAATTCAATCAGAAGATATTATCTGGTTGCTTCAATTTAACAAATAACGGCACCCAAGGGGACTGTAAAAATTCCGTTTCCGGATCGAGTTGTTCTAGATGATGTATGTCTCTGCCTGATATCTTCTATCTCCAATCGTGTTTTCCGCGTATTCTATCCTTTTGTGCCATCCTCATATTCAATCAGGTCCTGTTATTACCTCTTAATTACTAATCCTTACAACATCCGTTTTCAGATAATCTGGTCATGTGACCACATGGTGATTAAATGGCGTTGTGGCTTTCTTTTATGACAAATGCAGCGAAATATGATGTATTTTTTTATAATGATGAATACAATATCAAAATCAGCATCCATGTAGTAAAAACCGATTTCAAATTAAATTTCGGGTACGATACTCTATGACCAAATTAATATAAAATATAAAAACAAATGTAATTACCGCACCTATAAACAAATCTCACATAACCCTATTAATTATTTTTATTTTATTTTTTATTTTTCAAGCATTTTCAAATATATGTTACATAGAATATATGAATGAACACACACGCACCACTCATGCACTCATGCACACCATTTATCATCATCATCATTATCATCATCATCATCACTATTTCATGATCATTATCGTCCTCATTATCTTTTTACAACATCCTTATCATCAAATCACCATTCATCATCATCATCATCATCAGCATCATCATCATCATCATCATCATCATTTCATAAATATCATGATCATTATTATACTATTTCATCACCGTCATCATCATCATTTCATAAGTATCAACATCATTACACTATTCCACATCATCATCATCATCCTCATCCTCATCCTCATCCTCATCCTCATCCTCATCATCCTCATCATCCTCATCCTCATCATCATCATCATCGTTTCATAATGATCATCATCATCATCATTACACTACTTCATCATCATCATCATCCTCATCCATTCACACCATTATAGCATAATCTCACTCAATTACTTATGAAACACAATGTACATGATCATTATTATATTATCAGCACCTTCATCGCTGCACCTCATCATCCTTATCATCATCATTTTCTTCAACAACACAAACACCAATTTTATGACACGATCATCATTGTCATAAGCTAAGCATCCTCCTCCTCCTCCTCCTCACATCAGTACCATTATGATGTGCACACTCACAAGCACACATAGACATAAAGAATGAGAGAGAAAGGAGAAGAAAGGTAGGATAAGTTGGGGTGAGATGGTGGAACAATATATACACTCCTGTATGTTATAATTTAAATAGAATAATAAGTTAATATATCGGCTCTGTGAAGGGCTATCACAGATTCCATATATAATCATGCATACCCACGAAAAGAAGTAGAAATTAAAATATTTTACATTACAACTTTATTAGATTGTCCCATTTTTTCCAGTCATTTTCAAACTTATGTTTAGCTTTTTAACCCTTACCATTAGCAATGTACTTTTGAATCAGATAATTGTCTTTAATTATGTTTACGAAAGCGTTTATATTTAATGAGTTATGCAAACAACTCACTCTATAAATATACTGCTTAATAATGATGATGATGATGATTTCATTACTGGGAAGAAAATTCTGATGAAGTAGGCCAAAAATAAAAAATTGTTTATTTACTGAAAATGAAATTAAAAGAGCTTCCAGTAATGTATCAAGACTTTCTAGTAATCATTGTACTTCTTCATATTCCCATAATATATGAGTAATTGTTTCTGGTTCAGATTTACATAGTACACAAAGAGGGGAGACAACTACTCCAATTTTACATAGAAATGAGTTAGTCGTTAGTACATGATGAATCACGCTATACTGGAACCACTAAAGTCTTGTATTTGTTGTTACACAGAATGGCATTTTGTAGATGTTACACCAGGTTAGTTTATCCATGTTGTCGAATATAGTATTCGACTTTCGGGTACCAGATGTTATCTTGTCTGATTTGATTATTATGTTGTAAAACATTTTAGACACTTTTGAATCTTTAAGAAAAAGTTCTAAGGTGATAGGTATGTAGGGATAAATTATCTTATGTGTGTATGTGTTACATGATGAAATAAAGCCTTTGACCCTATTACTATCAAAAGTAATAGCTTTACCTATTAACAAATCTAACATAAACCTATTAATATAAAATCGTAATAGCTGCCCCTATAAACAAATATCACATAACCCTATTAATATAAAATCGTAATAGCCGCCCCTATAAACAAATATGACATAACCCTATTAATATAAAATCATAATAACTGCCCCTATAAACAAATCTCACATAACTCTATTAATATAAAATCGTAATATCCGCACCTAAAAACAAATCTCTCATAACCCTATTAATATAAAATCGTTATAGCAGCCCCTATAAACAAATCTCACATAACCCAATTAATATAAAATCGTAATATCCGCACCTTTACACAAATCTTACATAACCCTATTAATACAAAATCGTAATAGCCGCACCTATAAACATATCTCACATAACCCTATTAAAATAAAATCATGATAGCCGCCCCTATAAACAAATCTCACATAACCCTATTAATATAAAATCGTAATAGCAGCCCCTATAAATAAAATCTCACATAACCCTATTAATATAAAATCGTAATAGCCGCAGCCGCACCTATAAACAAATCTCACATAACCCTATTAATATAAAATCGTAATAGCTGCACCTTTACACAAATCTTACATAACCCTATTAATACAACATCGTAATAGCCGCACCTATAAACATATCTCACATAACCCTATTAAAATAAAATCATGATAGCCGCCCGTATAAACAAATCTCACATAACCCTATTAATATAAAATCGTAATAGCAGCCCCTATAAACAAATCTCACATAACCCTATTAATATAAAATCGTAATAGCCGCAGCCGCACCTATAAACAAATCTCACATAACCCTATTAATATAAAATCGTAATAGCCGCACCTTTACACAAATCTTACATAACCCTATTAATACAACATCGTAATAGCCGCACCTATAAACATATCTCACATAACCCTATTAAAATAAAATCATGATAGCCGCCCGTATAAACAAATCTCACATAACCCTATTAATATAAAATCGTAATAGCAGCCCCTATAAACAAATCTCACATAACCCTATTAATATAAAATCGTAATAGCCGCAGCCGCACCTATAAACAAATCTCACATAACCCTATTAATATAAAATCGTAATAGCCGCACATATAAACAAATTTCTCACATAAACCTATTTATATATAATCCTAATAGCGCCCACTTTACACAAATCTTACATAACCATATTAATATAAAATCGTAATAGCCGCACCTATAAACAAATCTCACATAACCCTGTTAATATAAAATCGTAATAGCAGCCCCTATAAGCAAAACTCACGTAACCCTATTAATATAAAATCATAATAGCTGCACCTATAAGCAAATCACATAACCCTATTGATAAGAAATCCTAATAGCCGTCCCTATAAACAAATCTCACATAACCCTATTATTATAAAATCGAAATAGCCGCACCTATTAACAAATCTCACATAACCTTATTAATATAAAATCGCAATAGCCGCCCCTTTAAACAAATTTCACATAACCCTATTAATATAAAATCGTGATGGCCGCACCTATAAACAAATCTCACATAACCCTATTAATATCAAATCGTAATCGCCGCACGTATTAACAAATTTCACATAACCCTATTAATATAAAATTGAAATAACTGCCCCTTTAAACAAATCTCACATAACCCTATTAATATAAAATCGTAATAACAGCTCTTAAAAACAATGCCTGGTGATCTTATGAATTTAAAATCGTAATAGCCGTTCCTTTAAATAATTCTCTCACGATCCCATTATTGTAAAATCGTAATAGGCGCTCCTTTAAATAATTCTTTCCTAACTCTATTAATATAAAATCGTAATAGCCGCTCTTTTATCTTGAAATATTAAAGATTGAATAGTAATATCTGCTTCTACCAGCCACTTTGGATTGGAGATCTGTTTCTACCAAGCACTAGAAGCTTGGCTGTTGATTCTACCAAAACGCTCTGTTTACGTCATTTAAGCTTGTTTCCAATTTCGATAGGGAAGCATTTTGCCTTAATGCCACTTTAGTTTTATGCGCTTGATATCCCAAAGCCTTTTTTTAACCAATGAAAACGCTTGAAACCTTTATACAAGCATCATATGTTGAATGAACCAAAATTTTGAACACCCCAATTCTTGCTTATTACATGGTCTAGTAGCGGTGAAACAGATTCATGATGCGTAATACATCACTCCCAGTGCTGTTTATTACACGGGTTTGGGGTTCTAGAACTCATAGATTATGTCGTTCGGAACTCCTCACCCCATTTACAGTACGTTTACTAAAAGATTCGATGGCTGTCGTGTTCCGATTGACAATAAATGCTAGACATCAGTCCCACTGTTGTTTATTTCATGAGTTTGGAGTACTGGAACATATACTTGTAATGGTAGACATCAGTCCCACTGCTATGTATAACATGGGTTTGGAGTACTGGAACATGTACTCGTCATGGTAGACTTCAGTCCCACTGTTGTTTATTACATGAGTTTGGAGTACTGGAACATGTACTTGTTATGGTAGACACCAGTCCCACTGCTATTTATTACATGGGTTTGGAGTACTGGAACATGTACTTGTTATGGTAGACACCAGTCCCACTGCTATTTATTACATTGGTTTGGAGTACTGGAACATGTACTTGTAATGGTAGACATCAGTCCCACTACTATTTATTACATGGGTTTGGAGTACTGGAACATGTACTCGTCATGGTAGACTTCAGTCCCACTGTTGTTTATTACATGGGTTTGGAGTACTGGAACATGTACTTGTAATGGTAGACATCAGTCCCACTGCTATGTATAACATAGGTTTGGAGTACTGGAACATGTACTCGTTATGGTAGATATCAGTCTCGCTGTTTTTTTTTTACATGGGTTTGGAGTACTGGAACATGTACTTGTTATGGTAGATATCAGTCTCACTGTTGTTTATTACATGGGTTTGGAGTACTGGAACATGTACTTGTTATGGTAGAGATCAGTCTCGCTGTTGTTTTTTTACATGGGTTTGGAGTACTGGAACATGTACTCGTTATGGTAGATATCAGTCTCACTGTTATGTATTACATGGGTTTGGAGTACTGGAACATGTACTTGTTATGGTAGATATCAGTCTCGCTGTTGTTTTTTTACATGGGTTTGGAGTACTGGAACATGTACTCGTTATGGTAGATATCAGTCTCACTGTTGTTTATTACATGGGTTTGGAGTACTGGAACATGTACTT